>NW_006399877.1:2320280-2363411 GCF_000299155.1 Elephantulus edwardii
GGAGAGTGGTAGCACAACCCCAGAATGTCCTCAGTGTCACTGATCACACGTGGAGAAGCCCTTGAATTGGAGTGTGTTGTGCTGTGTATGTTCCCAGCAACAAAAAGAAAAATGATGTGTCTGTAACTCATTCCTGTCCAGTCAGAACCGGCTTACAGCTGACCTTCCATTGGCTTCCTGAGATTGCCTCTGGTGGATTCGAACTACCTGAGGACTGGAGCCCCTGGGTCAGCCGCGCCATTCCCTGTGGACTCCACCCCAGACCTCCTCTCTCTCGTTATGTATATGTTGTCTGCTGTTGTTGTTATTGTTGTGCGCATCAAGTCGGGTGGACACATCGCTGGCCCTCCAGCAGGTTTGCAGGGCTAGTAAATTACAAGAGAGGAGATTGCCGATCATTCTACCATAGAGCAGCTGGAGGGTTCGAACCGTGTACCTTTGTGTTGGCAGCACAGTTCTTTACCTCTGAGCCACCAGAGATCTCTTGTTGTGTGTGTTGTTGAGTCGAAACCGACCCATAGTGCCCCTCGGGCGGGTTTTCCAAGGCAGTTTATCAAACAGGAGGAGATTGCCCATCCTCCTCCCATGGAGAAGCTGGTGAATTCAAACCTCTGTCCTTCAGGATTGCAACGCAGCTTCTTAGCACAAGGCCGCCAAAGTGCGCACTCACTCGCTCACTCAATTTTTTAAATCTTTTTAAGTATGCAGCTGGAATCCGCCAGCTTCTCCCAGAGAGAAAGATGAGCAAACTCCTCCCAGGCAATGCACTGCCTTTGAAAACCCACCAGAGTTAGGAGCTGGACCCAGCTTGACAGTCCCCAAAAATGATGTCAGATAAGGAGCTCTGGTGGGGTGGTGCCCGAAGTGTCAGGCTGCCAAGCAAAAGGTCATCAGTTCTAATTCACCAGCTACTGCCAGGGAAAAGATGGGCAGTTTTTTAGTGTACAATGATGTTCACCCCGTCTGAGGTAAGCCCTGTGGGGGGATAAGGGGATGAGAGCTTTGAGGTTCCCGATGTGGATCCCAGAGTGGACTCAGAAGATAAGGGAACTGCCAGGAATCAGCAGGAACTGCATTCTCAGGTAGCCAAGAAGGTGGGAGGTTCAGAACCTGCTTTTCCAGAGAATGACTCACGGCAGTGAGCTTCCCCCATGAAGACTGCAGGGCAGCTCTGCTGACCCTGCACGTTCCTCCTGAGTCTGGGGGTCCCTGCCTTCACCCCCTGCCCCCGGCTCTCCAGGCTTTTCCTGAGTGTCCATGTGGATTGAGCCGAGGGACGGGGGGTTCCTTACACTCGGGGAAAGCCAGTCACTGCTGTGATCCCCTCTTGCCTGGTGCTGCACTGCACTCTGGGGAAAGGAGATGTTTAAGGAAGAAGCCACCCAGTCGTCCCCAAGTTGACTCTCTCCTGGGGTCAGTGTGTCCCCTAGACTTCTTCCCTAGAAGTGTCTTCCAGGGCCACGTTGGAACGGGGAGAGGAGTTCTGTCTTCAAAACCTGGCTATGCTTTTTCTTTTCAATTATGGCTTGAGTGGAGGTAACAGGGCAAATTTGGTTTCCATTCAACATTTTGTATGTATTTTGTGACATAAATTAAGATTTTTAAAAAAACTTATTAATGAAATAAAATTTTGAACTGCAAGGAGCTTTTCGATCTGCAGAGGCTCAGGAGGGGAGCTGAGGACGCTGGCTCAGGTGAGGAGCACGCCACGGAGTTGGACTTCTCCCATCACAAGGCAGCAGCTTGGCACAAACAAGGACCCTGGCTCCGGACGCCATGACCCCAAGAGGAGACTGGGCGGAAGCTGGGTGGGGAGCTCTGCTGTCACCCCGTGTGCTGGGCGTGGGCTGCAAGGTTTACATTTCTGGAAATTGGGTTCCATTTCGTTTCTTTGGGGACTTTATCTGTGGCCCACAGGGCCCCCCGCGTGTGCTGTGTCCTCTGCCCCGGTGCCTTCCTCTCCGATAGCAGGACGGGTGTCCGAGCTCAGAAGATGCAGCTGTGGGGGCCATGCCTTCGGGTTTTGGCAGAGGCCCGTCCACAGCCCTGGGGACACGTCTTGGAGCTGAGCCAGGCCCAGTGTCAGCGCCATATCTCCACCACCACACATGTCGTCCGTCTGGCACTTCTCCCTCAACTCGTTGTTGCTGGGCTGGCCCCCTCCTCACAGCAACCATAGGCACCCCGAGTGGACCACCGCTGGTCCCTGGCTATCCGGGGTCGGACGTGGTTCAGAGAGTTGGGGGTTTTCGGGAGTGGATCGCTAGGGCCTTTCGTCCTAGTCTGTCAGCTCTCCTGACACCTGTTCACCATCACAGCCAACTCAGGCCTCCTGGTGTCTGCACTGCCCGCCTGCACATTGCTCAGGAATTGAACCCGGGTCCCGCCATTGAACCACATTGCCCCCTCCTTCCTGTTTGGTTCCCTTAAGTGAGGTTCAACCCACAGCGACCCCATGGACAGTGGACCCAGCGCTGCCCGCTCCCGCACCGTCCACCCCTCTGCTCAAGCCCATTGCTGCAGCCACTGTCCAGATGGCTCATTCTCACTGACCGTCCACCTCACCACGCATCACATCCCTGTCCGCGGCCTGGGCAGACCCTCCAGCTGACGAGCCCACAGCTCACGAGATCAAGTCCCACCCGCCTCGCTTCTCCCAAGGACTTCTGTTCACTTCTTCCTGTTCTAACACGAACCCAAACCAGACCCACTGCCTCCGACTCATCGGGACCCTCCCCTGGGTGTCTGACAGCGTCAATCTTTGGGAGAAGAGACTGCCCATTCTCCCCTGAGGAGCAGCTGGTGGATTCAAACTGCCGACCCTTGGGTTAACAGCCTAGCAGGCGCCACACAGCCACCAGAGCTGAGGACGTGATGGTGTCTCTGAAGGAAGTGTGCCTCTCACTTTGCCCCATGGCAGGCGGGTTTCCACCTGAGGGGTTCCTTGTCGGGGTCTGGTCCTGGGCTTGTCCAGTACGAGTGCTGGCCTGGGAGTGCTGCCTGGAGAGCAGGCGTGGCTAGCCACTGCAGACATCCTGGGCACTCTCCCTGGGCACTGCCCCTGGCACTGTCCCTGGGCACTGCCCCTGGGGTGAGCTGACGCACCGAGGAAAGCAGGGCTCGGCCTTGGAGCTAAGGCTAGGCCCACCACTGTGCCTGCTTGAGCCGGGGTTTCTTGGCACAGCTGTCGCTGCAGTGCCTGTCCCTGTGGTCTGCATGGTGCAGGTCCCCAGTCGGCCCTCAGCGCTCCATTATGGGGAGGCACCCACAGTCTGCACAAGCCTGGCCCTGTTGGGCCTCCATGCCCCCAGCTGTGACCATCCAGGACAGAAGGGCCAGTGGCTGTAGAGGAGACACATCGGGCGCTTTGGGCACTCGCTTTCCTGAGCCTCAGTGTGCTGTGCTGTAAAGTGGGTGTAGTAGCCTTGACTCTCCAAGCCCTTCACTGGCGCCCTCAGGAGTGGTATGCCAGCTGAGACTGGAAGATAACCGTCCCGTGCTCCCAGGAAGGGCCATAGGACATGCTGTCGCCCCCCACCCCCGCTGCTGTCACCTTTGGTAGCATGGGAGCGGGACGCACGGGCTTGGGGGCCTGATTTGGGGCTCCTGCTTCTCAAGCTGCGAGAGTGGCTTCATTTTCATCTCACAGTGGGGGCGCTGCCCAAGTGAGGTCAGCGGGGAGGGTGGGTGCTGTTACCATGTGAAAAAGTTATTTTCCCAAACAATGAGCCACCCTAGTGATGTCACAGGCCCTGCCAGCCCAAGAGCCCAAATCCGATCGGTTCTGGTCTTGCATGGCCCTGTAACATGACCTGAATGACGACAGTGCCCGGCTGGGCCAGCGGAGGCTGAGGGCTCAGTGTGTCCATCCTGTGCTGTGGCCACATTTCAAAGTGCTTTCCACTCAGAGAAGGGCAAAAGTCACTCAGAAATAGGGTTCTAATAGCACAGGACCCTCTTGCTCCCCCGGTCTGAGCTTGGAAGTGGGACTGGTGACCATGTCCCAGGGCAAAGCCCTCCAAGTGGCCAGGACCAGAGCCCTTGGGCAGAGTGAATGGTGGCTCTCCCACATGCCTTTGCACTTGGCTGAAATCTAATCTTCATTCTTGGCCCCTCAGGTCACGGCTGGACCTGACGTCATCAAGCTGCTGGCACTCGGCTGCCTTCCTCCCGAGGAAGGCCTTGTGCCGATGAAGTCATGGGAATGGACGCACTGTGGCTTCAGAACCAGTGGGAGCCTGCGGTCAGCTGTGTGTGGCCTCCCAGTGGGCAGGTGGTCAGTCTGTGCCGGTCACTGAGCCTTCCAAACAGGTGGTGTGGAAGGATCCTCGGATTCCGTGCATGTTCCCATTGTACACGTGAGGAGACTGATCTTGGGGACTGGACCATGGTGACATGACTACCCAAGGACACCTCTCCTCCAAGCCCAGCCCCACAGCTGGACTCTGAAAAACACATGGGCCCAATGCCATGCAGCCAGCCTCTGCTCCTTCCCGTGAGTGTTCAGGGATAAGTGCTAGGGACAGGCCATGAGCATCTGGACAGGACTGACAGGCCAAGGTCTCTCTTGCTACCCTGAAGGTCTCCTGGGTTATTCATGTTAATTATCCCCTTATTTTCCTTCGCAGTAACCAACCCCCTGCTGTGACAAGCCCTGATTCATGGTGACCTGTAGGTCAGAGATCAATTGCTCCATGGCGCTCCCAGGACATCTTTATGGAAGCTCAGCTTTCTCTCATGGAGCCACCGGTGTGTTCGAACTGCTGACCTCTTGGTTAACAGCCTAACATGTTAACCACTGAACCACCAGGGCTTCCTTGTGTTGCCTAGAGGAACTTTATAAAGAGAGCTTGGGTGCCCTAGTCTGTACAGAGTTCCCTGCTAAGTAGCCCCTCTCTGGCCATTCTAGTTCACCGTTGTCTCCGAAAGAGAAATGGGCATTTTCCTGCCATGCAGCGTACAGCCTTGGAGCCTGTTCTGACTCTGTCACAATGAGATGACTCTGCTGAGGGAGCTCTGGTGACATGCGTAGGGAGTGGTGCGCTGACTCCCAGGCTGCACCTCTGATGGTTCAGACCCACCCGTGGCTCGTCAGGACAAAGATGGCCAGTCTCCTGTTAGATTTACTGGTCTGGAAACACAATGGAGGATCAGCTATGAGTGATTTCAAGTCAACACAGTGAGATGTGATGAATTTTAACAGTTGAGTCTCCAGGTCACCTCTCAGTTCAACATAGGGTAAATTCTGAGGACTTGACTTCAAAGGCTGTGCCATTCTATAAGTATCATGGTCTTAAATATGACTGTGACCAAAATAGCTTGAATAGATATTTCTCTCAAGAAAACAGGCAAAAAAAAAATAATAATACAGGCAAATGGACGATCCACTAATGGGTGTGGAGTTAGGGCTGAAAAGATGTCCAATATCATTAGCCATCAAGGGAAATGCAAGTCAAAATCAGAATGAGATACTGCTTCATTCCCACATCACGGCTACACCATGTATACAAACTTTGAATGCAAACCAATTTTTTTAAATGTAATTTTTAAAAAAAAAGAGTAAGAAAAAACAGACAATAGCAAATGTTAATGAGGCTGTGGAGGAATTGGAATGCATGTGCGTTGCTGTAAGAAGTGAAATGACGAAGCCACTGTGGAAAACAGCCAGGTGGTTCTTTTAAAAGGTTAATTCCAGGTGTGACGGGAGGGGCTCTGCTGAGAGGACATGAGTCTCTGTTCACAGAGTAGAAACTTTTGTAAATGGGCAGTGGTGATGGCCACACAGAATGGTAAGAATAGCCAGTGACCACCATGGAAAAAAGGATGAGCAGGAAAAAGTTTGACTTTTTATATATTTTTATCACAATAAAACCATTTTTAAAACACAGAATTACTGTACATGCAGCAATTTTATTTCTAGATCTATACTTAAGAGAACGGAACAGAGGTTCTAAGTACTTGTGCCTGGGCTCAGCTGGCCTAGCCCGTAGCTGGGTGCACCGCGGCTCGGGCCATCTCCCCGTAGCGGGGTGCACCACGGCCCAGGCCATCTCCCCGTAGCGGGTAGCACTGCGGCTCAGGCCATCTCCCCGTCGGTGGGTGCACTGCAGCTCAGGCCATCTCCTCGGTGCTTTGGAGCCGTCAGCAGCTCCGCAGAAGAAAGATGGGCAGTTGTCTCCCATGCAATTTACAGCCTCCAGAAACCCACTGGAAGGTCAATTACGAGTTGGTGGCTTCAGCTTGACAGCAGAGTTTTGAGATAAATGTTTATTGTTGCTTGAGTCACAATCAACAAAAGGTGGAAATAAATGTCCACCAACAAATGAAGAGGTAACCAAGAGATGTCGCGTCCATATAATGGGACTATTGCTCGGCCTTAAAAAGAAGTGAAGCTCAAAGGCCGAAGTGGTAGCCTAGGATTAATTAATGGACTTGAGAACGACAGGAAAGGAGGAGGAAGGTTTGATTGTGCTGTGGTTTTGGTAATTAATGGATCAAACACAATATATATGGATGGTTGCATAATAGAAAACCGAGCTACTTTGCAACTGTTCAAATCACATACCCCCACAAAAGACATGAAGTCACATAATATAAAACATCCACAAGAGAAATGAAGTCATGGTACACGCTGCAACATTGGTGAGCCTTGAAAACATTCTGCTTAGTAAACTTAAATCTGTTACAAAGGGACGAAAATCACATGAGCTTACCTGCATGCAATAACTAGAAAAGGCAAGTGCATTGGGACCAAAGTTCACTGGTGGTTCCCAGGGTGGGAGGAAGGGAAAGGGGTCACTGCTGAGGGATACTGTTCTGGGAAGGGTGGTAGAGAAATGAGACAGGTAATTGTCAAGAATGTGGTAACAACCACTGCTGCTGGACCTGGCTCTGACTAGGACGTTTCTGAGGTGCAGATCTGTGTGGGAGGAGCGCGCTCATTTCTATCCTCAGCACGTCTGGTGGATTTGAACTGCAGACCAGTCAGTTTGCAGCCACTAGGCTACCAGAGCACCTTGAACATGAATAATGTCACTCATTGGGACATGTGGAGAATGAGGATGAGGTAAATGAGTAAAAGAACTGTGCACGCAGAGCCTCCCCAAAGTGAATCTGGTTATTGTATCATCTTTCAAAAATACTGAATTGGCCGCTTTTCTTAGAAGTATTTCTATCACAATAAAGCATCAAAGAAGAATGCAGAGTTAGTCATTAAAAACAAGACAACAAGCTGAGTGTCACTGAGTCGAGTTGGACTTCCTAACAGCCCTGAAGGATAGAATGGACCTGCCCGAGAGGCTCTGCTGAGCTGTCGTCCCACAGAAGAGACAGCTTCATCATTCTCTACAGGCTGGTGGTTGGAACGGCCTCTCAGCAGTCAAGGGAAGCGCTTTAACTCCTGTACCACCAGAACACCTGCCGTGGTTAATTCTGTGAGTCAAAGAGGCCGTGAGCACCACTGTAATTAGTTAGCTCAGGTGTTGTAAACTAACCTCTAGGTGTGTAAAGTTCTGAAGAGCAAGGAGGTCTTTTAAGTCTGAGGTGCCCCTGACCCAGTCTCAGCATTTTCAGTGGTTTTGCATGCTCCTGACAGTTGAACAAGAATCAAGAAGGCTGAGGAGGCATTGACATCTTTGAAGTGTGGTATTGGCAGTGTTGACTTAACATATGGACTGTCAGAAGGACAAACAGATCCATCTTAGAGGAAGTGTATCTATGGTGCTTCTTGGAGGCAAGGATGGTGCAAGTTGGTCTTACCTACTTGGTCTTCCCCTGCGTGCTGGGAGGAAAGGCCAGCCACCATGCTGGGAAAGGTGGAGGGTCGGCGAAAGACAGGAAGTCCTTCAGCAAGATGGATTGACACAGTAACACGGGGCTTGGACATAGCACACATGAGGATGGAGCCAGATGGGGTCACTATGAGTCGTAGATACTCAGTGGCACCTAATACCAGCGACAGTGATGTCAGTGAGGCAGGATTAAAGCCAGGACTGTAAAGATGCCATCAGCTGATCTGATGAAGGGAAGTGTCCACAGGCATGTGGCTTGTATTCTGTTTGCCTTCTTGGGGGAAACTAGGGATTCCCCTCTCCCAGTCCCACGGGAGAAAAATGGATGCCTTTGTGCTGTGGTGTTGGAGAAGAGCACTGAGTATCGCATGGCTCGTAAAAGAACACACAAGTCTTGGAGAAGGTGCAGCCGGAGTGCCCCTTGAAGGCAGTGATGACAAAGGTTCATCTCACATTCTTGGCCATGTTGCTAGGCTATTTCTTGAGAGGGGCATCGTGCTTGTAAAGGTGGAGGGTCAGCAAAAGATAGGAAGACCCTCAACCAGATGGGCTGACACAGTAACTGCAGCAATGAGCTCAGTGTGTCAGAGATGCTGAGGACGGCACAGGAAAGGGCAGGGTTCCGATCTGTTCTCACAGGGTTGGTGTGAGTCATACTGGCTTCATGGCCACCAGACTTGAGCCAGTGGCCTGCCATACGTGCTGACTGGGGACTCAGCTTCTGAAGCCAGCAGACTCCAAAGCTGGTCATCTGTGATCCTACTGCCCAACAACATCTGGGCTCATCAGCCTCTGATGCCAGCAGTCTGAGAGCCTGCCTGCTGACAGCCTCCACACTGCCTGCCCAGGTGCCCAGGTGCCTGTGTCGCGAGGTCTGACCCACAGACCTGGCATTTGTCAGCTCCTGCAAACTCGTGAACCATTTCACTGCATTTAATTTCTCTCTCATCTTTATCGGTTTTGTTTCTTTAAAGAACTCTGCCAGAAACAGCTCCCCTCGAACCACCGTGATCCAGAAATTCCCTTTCCAGGTGTATCAGGCACAGTTATTCTAATACTTGACTCTGGCATTCATGGATACCCACCTCCTAAAAGCTCAGAGGTGGAAACTGCCAGCAGATGTCCATCAGCAGATGAGCGGATGTTTT
Organism: Elephantulus edwardii; assembly: GCF_000299155.1. NCBI lineage: Eukaryota > Metazoa > Chordata > Mammalia > Macroscelidea > Macroscelididae > Elephantulus > Elephantulus edwardii. The sequence continues at coordinate 2,329,219 of NW_006399877.1, forward strand.
AGAAATGGGGGTGGGGGTGTGGGTGTGGGTGTGTGTAAGGAAAGGCTGTCACAAAGTCACATGACTTCACAGATAGGACATGTCCAGCCAGGTGAGTGACTTGATCGAGACAGCTAACTGGTGGCTGCCAGGGCTGAGGGAGGAGAGGACAGGAGTTGACTCTCCTGTATGGGCATGGTCTCTCTTTTGGGAGATCTGTTCAGGCCCTTGGGGACCAGCTCAGTTCTCCCCCAGGAAGAGACACAGGAAGCCTCTGGGAGGGTGGCTGCAAGGGTCTTGGCCTCAGAAGTTCTAGAGACCTTCACCTCTATGCTGAGAACACCTGGGACCCTTCTGGATCTGACAGGATTCTAGGTGGGCTGGAAGTGACACTGGCCCAGGGAAGGTGGAACCCCAAGCTGCTGAAACAGGAATGTGCCCTTCAGTGCCCAGTGGAGGCCATTTACTGCTCTGGACAGTGAAAGGGCAGGGGGGCTAAGCCAGCTCTGCACCTCAGTCCGGGCTCACTCTTGGGGTTCCCCATGTCCCTCCTGCTTGGAATTCCCACAGACCACCCACCTGCAGAGCCTCAGCTGTGGGAAGTTCCTTGGAGATGAAGACTCTGCTTTGAACCCAGCTGTTCCAAGAAACGAGGACCTCACTGACTGTGGTGACCCTGTCCCTAGTCCAGAAGGGCTCCTGTGTCCCTGGCCCCCTTCCTGCAGTCTCTGTGACTGCTGCTGCTGACACAGGGACTCCGTATCAACATGCAGAGGCTGGGGTGTGGACAGCTCCAAGTCTAAGTGTGCTAGTGTGGGGGTGCATGGTGTGTCTAGACCTGGCGCTGACCACCAGGCCCTCCCATCCTGCTGGCCCCACGGCACAGCTTTTCAGGCCCTCAGCATTCACCCTCACTGCACAACACTCCCACTTAGCTGACCCCCTCGGCGGGTTTGCAGAGGCTGCAGTCTGTGCTGGAGGAGACTGCCCATCTTTCTCCTGAAGAACAGCTGGTAGATTCGAACCTATTGCCCTTAGGTTGGCAGCCCAACTCCTTATCACTAGTACATCAGTGTTCGTTGTGCATTTCCTCTGAATTCTGGGGGAGGGCGGTGCTCAGAGCACACTGCCCTGCTCCTCTTCCTAACCGCCCAGGACCCTGGACAAGTGGGCCCAAACCCGGAGTCCATGCATGCAGCAAGGCTGGGGCCTCCAGGGCGGCAGGCTGTCCCGGCTTCTTGGGGGATCACAGCTCCAAGGGAACAAGCCAGCCGAAAGCCAGGGGCCCCTCTGGTGGGCAGCAGCGGCATGGGTACCCCAGCTGGCACCCCTCAACTAGTGCTCAGGGGTGCCACCAAAGGGCTGGGTCCACTGAGCCACGTCCAAGAAGACAGCCGTGGCACCGTGGTAGAGCCAGAGACGGGGCAGGGCACCACGGCGGGTCCAGGCGTCTCGCTTGCGGTCATAGGCCTCCATCTCCACGTGGTAGTCGCCATCCATGCCCTGCCAGCGGCCGCCTGTCACATACAGGGCGTCCCCCAGAGGCACCAACCCGCCGTTCTCATGCAGGCTGTGCAGGGACTGCACCTGAGGGGCCGGCCAGAGAGAGAGAGCATGTGGGTACAGCCACCAGGAGGGCCAGAGTGGGCGGGACCAGAGGAAGAGGGGTGGGGTCAATCAGGGTGGGCAGGACTGCAGACAGGGGGCGGGGTCAATCAGGGTGGGCAGGACCAGAGGCAGAGGGGGTGGGGCCAATAGTTGGGGCAGGGCCAGACAAGGTAGGTGGAACCAGAGGCAGAGGGATCAGGCAAGGTGGGCGGGACTACAGCCAGGGGGTGGGGTCAGTCAGGGTAGGCGGGACCCGAGGCAGATGGGGCGGGACCAGGAAGGGTGGGAGGGACTAGGGGCAGAGTGGGTGGGGCCAGTAGCTGGGGCAGGGCCAGAACAGGGTGGGTGGGGCCAGAGACAGGGAGGTGGGGCCAATTGAAGGATGGGCGGGGTCTGGGAGATGGTGGGCGGGGTAGCGGGTGGGGCTGAGCCAGAGGCAGGGGCTAGTGGGTGGGGCCGAGTGCTGCAGGGGAGTGGAAATGAGGGGGCGTAGGGAGGTCAACACCGAGGGTGGGAGCAGGGCTAGAACATGTGGAAGGTCAGGATCAGGAGGTTGAGGTGGGTCCACTGGGCAAGTCAGGGTCAGCAGGTGTGTCCATGGGGCACTACAAGCAGGTAGGGGTCAATGGGGGAACATGAGGGCCAACAGACAGACCTGGGACCCACATACAAGGCAGAAACAGGTCAGGGCCTGCAGAAGTGAGGGGTTGAGCTGGGGGTGGAGGTCAGGGTGGAAAACAGCATAGTACAGATTAGACAGTGGTTGCCCAGCAGTGGGGTTGAAGGATGACCAGCTCCTGCCGTCCCCCTGGGGCTCACCCCAGAATCCCTACAGCGTCTCTGCATTCCTACCCCATGCAGGCCTGTTTCAGATTCCTTGCTAAAGGGAATTCCATTGCACCTCCCAGGCTGGCTCTCCAGACCCTTGTTAGCCTGTCTGTGGAGTTGGGAAGTTGGATGGGACTGAAGGCTTCTCAAATAAGGACAGACATGGCTCAGCTCTGCTCCAGACACCCAGGCTAGTGCACCCCTCTCCCAGGGACCTCTGACCCTTGCACCCCTACTTGGCTGTGTCCTGGCACGGCACTGGGAAGACCTGCAGGCTAAGCTGGAGAAAAGTGTGGACCTCCACAGGCCCCAGGGGACACTGCTGTGACCCCCTGGAGCAGAGGCTCAGGCCAGGAGGTGGCCAGCTGGCAGGACCCAGCAGCACCTGTTTTTCTGTGGGAATAGGGCCTGGTTAGAGTGCTGACGTCAGGGGACAGCTGTGGGCGGCAGGATGCAGGGCCTCTGCTTTCCCCGGGGTGGGTGTTCCTGCCAGGCAGTGGGGGGACGGGCCCGCCCCTCACCCACAAGGCCTACCTTCTGCCACAGGTTGGCCCCAGGGTCATACACATAGACCTTCTTAGTGTTGTCCCCGACGAGGTAGAGAGCGCCATCCAGGGCAGCACAGCGCGGGGAAGACAGGTACTTGGGGAGGAAGGGTGAGGCAATCACGGTCCAGGCATCTATGGGGACACGGGGGCTCCTGAGCTGTGGCCCTCGGGAACCACCTTGGACTTCCTTCCAGGAAAGATGGTGGATGAGATGCAGGACATGAGAAACTGTCCTCAGAGTGACCTTGGATGGTACACTGAGACCCTCAGTCTCCTTCTCCGTGGGCGGTACACTCTGACCCCCAGTCTCTTCCTTTGTAAGTCTGGTGGGGCAATGCGGGTAGTACAGTCTGACCCTCACTTTGTTTATAATGAGGTCAGTTAGGAGGTTCCATGGGCTGGCCCCTTCCATCTCACTTGCTCCTTCTGGGAGGTGGGGAGGGACAGAGCCTCCTCACAAGCTGTTGGGCATAGGTCTTCCCAAAGTATCATCCTGGCTTCTCACCTGTGACCGGGCTGTAACACTGCAGGGTGACCCCTGACTCCTCACCTGTGAGGGGGCTGTAGCACTGCAGGGTGACCCCTGACCCCTCACCTGTCACCTGTGACTGGGCTGTAGCACTGCAGGGTGACCCCTGACCCCTCACCTGTGGCCGGGCTGTAGCACTGCAGGGTGACCCCTGACCCCTCACCTGTCACCTGTGACTGGGCTGTAGCACTGCAGGGTGACCCCTGACCCCTCACCTGTGACCGGGCTGTAGCACTGCAGGGCCAGGGCGTTGTACTTGCAGGCGCTGGAGCCCACCAGGTAGAGGCGGCCTTGGCAGCCAGCAGCAGAGAAGTTGCTGACGTATTTGAGCGCTGGACTGATGGGCGTCCAGCTATCAGTGAAGGGGTCGTAACTCTCCACCTCCACCACGTCCGAAGTGGTCCCTGTGGGCAAGGACAGGGCTGTGGCAGGCTGCGGAAGCTCATGTTCGAGGAAACTCGGGGCATGAGCACAGCCTGGGGGTTGGGGGAGGGCAAAAGCCCCTGAGGCCCTGGGGCAGGCAGGACCGGAACCCCGGGCAGTGGACCAGCACTCTGTCTGGACCCTTGTCCCCGCCACCGCTGATCCTGAGCTCTTCCAATGTGCTGATGCCCCTTCACAGAGTCAGGGGGGATGACAAGACTTCCTTCTGGAAGGGAGTACCCGCTTCTCACTGGGTCTGGAAAAACTGGAGAGACCCTGAGGGACCCAGCTCAGCAGCGACCCGAGACCCTGCAGCCTTTCAGGACAAGGGCCAGATTGTCACCCAGTCACATCCTCCCCAGCTGCGCCCATCAGCACAGTATCCAGCTGCTCGGTCTGTCTCGGGGCAGGTCTCGTCATCAGCGGAGTCCCTGTCCTTGGGCTTCAAAGAAGAGTGGAGAGGAAAACGGCAGCAAAGGACATGTGGTATCCCCTGGTCTGGGGGTCCCCGGGCGGTGCCGTTGGCCCAGTGCAGCCAAGGCTCTGTGGGAAGGGCCACGCATCCACCTGGTCCCAGGGCCACTGTCAGCAGGTCTGGAGTGCAGAGCTCTGATGAGGGGCTGGTCTGCCCACTGGACAATGAGTGCCTGCAGGCAGGGTGGTGGGGAGAGGGTGGGTGGGAGAAGCTGCAGGCTGGCAGGCTCACCTCCGATGGCATAGATCTCCCCGTTGAGCGCAGCGCTGGCGTGGTTGGTGCGGGCTTTGAGCATGGGTGCCACCGGCTTCCAGGCCGCCTCCTTCAGTGGGAAGCACCAAGCCTGCGTGGTCGACCAGGTGTCTGTCTTGGAGCCCCGTGAGCCCCCTGTGGGACAGGCTCTGTCTATAGGTGGCCACCAGCCCTCATGGCAAAACTGCAGCCCAGTGCAAACTGCCTTTAGTCAACGTTGTCAAGATTCCCCATCCAATCAGCATGCATGGAAACAGCAGTGAGGGAATCAGATGAACCATCACAGTGGGCAAAGCTGCTGCTAAACTCTCTACAGTGTCCCAAAGCAAATGCCATCTTGAGGACTGCTGTGCTCCTGACCACCAAGCCATGGATTCCTGGTACGACACAGACCAGAGCCACCAGTAGCCTTCAAGTGCGAGTTAAACTCCTGAACTCACAGCTGTCGGCAGGGCCCAGCCTTCAGCCAAGCACTGGACGGGCCTATAAGGTAAACAAAGCACCAAGGAACCTCGTACTGCTCACACGGGCAACTGTGTTGTTGTTAGGTGCCACTGACTTGAGTACAACTCCTAGCGGCCCTGTGAGCAACAGGCCTGAACCCCGCGCCGTCCTCATCAACTCTGACACACTTGAGCCCACTGCTGCAGTCACCGTGCCAACCCATCTTATTGAGGGTCACCCTTTGTTGACCGTCCACCTTTCCAAAGATGCTGTCCCTTTCCTAGCCTCTCCCAGCAATATCCCCAAAGCGTGCAAGACGAAGCTTCACCATCCTTGCCTCCAAAGAACTCTCTGAGCCTGCTTCTTCCAACACATGTCTGTATAGGATCAAAAGGCCAACCAACTTTGCCCAGGGATAAAGTTAGGAAGGCAGGAGGGAGAAGCTAAAAGGACTGATGGAAAGAGAATCTCGAGGTGGGAGTGGGGGGAGTGTGATTACAATGTGGGAACTGTAACTGATACTAAAAAAACCCTGCGGGTTGGGTGGAGAACGAAGTTGTTTTGATTTATAAAAAAGAAGTGAGAAAGCAAGACTTTGTCGGATGTACTTTGGACACGTCATCAGGGGAGGCCAGTCTCTGGAGAAAGATGACATGCTTGGTTAAACGGGTCAATGGAAAAGTGGAAGACCCTCTCTGAGACAGTCACTGATTCCATCAATGAGTTCAAGTGCCGTGGAGGTCAGGGGCACGGGGCAGGATGGGGCAGGATTTCCTTGTGCTGTCTATGTGGTCCCTGTAGACTGGAATCCACCTGACCGCACCTTTACAACAATAGCACTGTAACACCTGGTCAGACCTCCAAGTCAAGCCCATCTGCGCCTTCCCTGCTGCCAGGGAGGAACACTGGTCTGTGAAGTGTTCAAGGTCAAGGTCTCAGCGTCTTGGGCAGTAGACAAGAGGTCACTGTGTTACCCAGCGTCCCCACAGGTTCTCACACTCCGTAGGAGCAGCTTCCTCACTCCAGGGCTCTCCCAGCCGCTCAGCAGTGCCCCCTTCGGGCACCCCACCTCCTCTGCATGGATGGCCGCTTACCAGCCCAGGCTGCCATTAGGGGCTGGGCATGCCATGCAAGGTGGAGATTTCCTGGAGATTTTTTTAAGACCCACGTGACTGTAGAACTGGCCTGTGGAGTCTCACCAGCTGTTTTATTACAGATGGCCTTTGTGCCTTGGTCTTGCAGAGTGAGTTCTTGAACTACTAACCTCTTGGTTACCAGCCAAACACAGAGTGTATGAGCAGGGACCTTCAGGTCACAGGGTCAGGGGTTTGAAGCACCCAACGGTCTGCAGGAGGAGGATGGCGCAGTGTGTGTAGTCACAGGCTAAACTCTGCTGTGTGGTAAGACCAGCTCACAGCTGACCCTCCAGCAGGTCTTCAGAGGAGGAGACTGCCCATCTTTCTCCCTCAGAGCAGCGGGTGGATTCACACCGGCAGAGAGCTTGACCTTCGGGTTAGAGTAACTTCCTGCGGACTGGTCACCAGAGCTCCCTGAGATCACATGGAGGACCTGGAACGGGCAGTTCTGCCATCCCATACGGTCTCTGTGAGCCAGGATTGGCCATGATGGGCTTGGATTTGGGGGCTGTGCTGAAGTTGTGAGGCCGGGGTCAAGCCACGGGCCACAAATCCTGTAATAGGATGGCCCTCGGCTAGCGCCCCGGCCAGTCTCTCATCCCCACACCAAAGGGCAAGGCCAGTAGTTTCCCCCAAGCTGACCCTCACCACCTTCACAGGAGGTCCCTCCATGAGCAGGGCATTCTGGGGAGCCCCTAGGTGTGGGAATACAGGGTCAGGCAGTGCACGTAGACGGTTCCACCTCTAAATTCAGCCTGAGGTCTTCACAGGCCTGGAAAGGTCGGCAAGGACTGACCCCTGACTGAGTGGGAAGGGGAGCTGGGCTCCGCGGGAAGGCTGCCCACCTGTAACATAGATGTCGTTGTTCAGTGCTGCCAGCGAGAAGCCCCACTTGTGGTAGTCGGGGAAGTCAGGGAGAGCCATCCACTGTTCTGGGGAGGAGAGGGAGTGAGGGGTCTCTTCTGGCCAAGGAGACAGTGACTTCCCCACACGGGCCAGGGCTTAGCTGACCACAGAGGTGGGGCTGCCAAGTTAGGAACTGAGCCTAAGGCCAACCCTGCCCCCCGCTGGACACAAGTGACCACCAAATGGACAAAGCCACAGCCCAGGCCTCAGAGACCAAGGCCTCTGACTCCACACAGACCGTCTGGCTCAGCATCAGACCAGCCTCTGTGGGGGTGATGCCATTCAGGAGTAAGAACACAGTGGTTGCCCTCCTCCTCACCTTCCTCCCCCCTTCCTTCCCTCTCTTCCCCCTCCCTCTCCCTGCTCACCCTTTCCCCTCCTTGCTCACCTGCCTCCCTCCTTTTCTCTCTTCCTCTTCCTCCCCCACAACCTTCTCCATCCTTCCTTTCCTCTGTCCCTCCCTCTCTCCCTGTCCCTCCCCTCCTCCCTCCTCCCTCCCTCCTTTTCTCCCTTCCTCTCTCCCCAGCCCTCCCTTCCCTCTCCCTCCTCCTTTACCCTCCTCCACTCCTTCTTCCTCTCTCTCCTCCTCTCCCTCCCTTCCCCCTCCCTCCCTTCCACCCTCTCTCCTTCTCTCTCCCTCTTTCTCCTACCTCCTCACCCTCCTTGTCGTTGCACACATCCTGAGCTCCTCTGCCCCATACTGTCAGGTTCACAGAGGTCAGACACAGGCCTTACAGCAGGCAGCACAAGTTCAAATCCTGTACCAGCCACTTGGCCTTGGGCAAGTCCCAGCCTCAGTTTCCCTGTCTGTAGAATGGGGTGATCTCACCCCTTGAGGAGGTGCAGGGTTACAGGAGCTGACGCTGCATTTGGCCCACGTGGTAACTGATGGGATTATTACTGTCCTTATGAGGGACCGAGGGACACTCAAGTCAGACCTGCCTTCGTGGAGCTACGTGATGAGCTGATGTGAGGGGTGAGACAACGCAGAACGAGGTGGTAAACGTGCAATGTTACCAGCTCTGTCCACAGAAGGTTCTGGAACACTTGTGAAGCCTGGGGTTTGCTCCCCTGGGACTCCACTGTTTGCGGTTTACCACAGTTTTAGTTGCATGATGAGCTCCAGGCCCTGGTGGGAGCCTGCCCTCTGACAGGACAGACTGTCCCCCAGCTCACGTCTGTGTCACCCCTAGATAAGCCCAGCCAGCAGTGGGTCCTCGGGCTGCCAGCCGCTCCTTCTGCCATCTGTGTGGGCAGCTGTTCCCAGGTGAAGCCAGACCTCATTTCCTGACATCAGCCCAAACCTCCCTCGTCAGCCCCTGACCCAGGCAGAAGCCAGTTGCTAATGCAAGGAGGTGACTGGCAACCTGTCCAAGTCTGGGACCTGCCAGCTTCTCGGGAACCTCCTGATAGCTCCCTAGGTCAACATGGCTGAGCCCCAAAGCCTTCCCAGGGCCCCTCTCCAATGTGGGGATCACAGGTGCCCATTTCACAGACAAGGAAGTGTAGTTCCAGGAAGTGACGTCACCTGCTTGAGGACAGAATGGGGCCCTCATCTTGCACTCTGACCTTCCCACAGGCACCAACCCCACCCGTGACCACTTCCCACGGGTGTACACTGCGATCCTATATACAATTGAAGTAAAAAGATCTGGGGACCCTATCCACGGTCAAGGTAAGAAGACCCCGGGTGTGGCCCGGCACACACCCATGGCAGTGGACAGGAAGGTCCGCCCGCGCGGGAGTCCGGCCTGAGCCCCAGCAGGGGAGAAAGGCTACTCACTGGCCTTGGGGTTGTAGAAGGCAAAGTTCCCAGGCCGAGGCTGCAGCTCTTCCACTGCTTCCTCTTCCTCCTCCAGCGCCCGCCCGCCCACCACCACCAGGACCTCTTCCAGCGCCTGGGGGACGGCCAGCAGCTCCTGCGGGGAGAGCTGGTCAGTGGTCTCAGGGAGAGGGCCGAGTCAGGACACTGGGGTGGGGAGGGTGGGATTAGGGGGCTTAATGGGAAAAGTAGGATTGGGGGCTTATGAAGGAGGGCCAGGCCAGAGGACTCAGGGAGGGGTAGGGTCAGGAGTTCTCAGAGGAAAAGAGCGAGGTCAGGGCCGTAGAGAAGGAGCAGGGTTGGAGGGCTCAGAGGTTAGGGCATTTGGAGTCTTGGGCCCGGTCAGGGGGCTTGGAGGAGGGCTGGGTGGGGGTGCAGGGGGAGGCTGAGTGTGGGTGCTGAGGGCACCAGGCAGGCCTGCTCGTGTTCTCTGGGTGGCAGGCCTGCACGTTTGGGTGTTCCTCTGGTTCACGTGTTCATGAGGTGGGGGCCTCCGTGTGTGTGCATATGTGTGATGTGCATTCGTCAGTGTGTGTGCACGTGTGTGTACATGTGTGCTGCCATGTGTACATCACAAACACGTGTGCACACATGCACGTGTGCATGTTACATGTGTGCCCATACATGCCTCACCCCATGTTGGACCCACCAAGTGCTACTGGAGCCCTGTCTCCGGGGGTGACCCGCTTGACAGAAGTTCCTTCAGGACAGGCTGATCTTATCAGTGTTGGACCCCCCCCTTCCTCTCAAACTCAAGTCTGGCCCACACTGTGCATTTTAGGGTGGTATGGTGGGACTCTCATGGGGGACCTGCCCAAGGCAGATAGTGTTGAAAGCTTAGCAAGAAACTTGGGGTGCCCGTGGCCTGCTCTCTCTCCCTGTGTGAGTGGGGTTCCCAGGGCCTCTTATGGATAGAATTGTACCCTCGCCCAAAGATGTGCTGAAGTTGGTATTCAAGTACCCTGAGCCCATCCTGTCAAGAGATGTGGTTTTCTTGTTATCAGATAATGAGTACATCTGTTGTAACAGACTTCTGTAAGTAAGGCTGTCACCTTGAGGACTAAGGTGTGCCTGTACTAACCCACAATATTTTCAATCACCTCACATGCAAGGTGTCTGCCACAACGGGCTCTAATGTGTCAGAAAGCGTGGAGATAGCACAGACTAGGACAGGGTTCAGATCTGTCGTTCATAGGGTCACGATGGGTTGTACTCAACGGCACCTAACAACAACAGCAACAAATAACATATTCTAACATATTCGAGGCCTAGGGGTATGATGCTGTGCTGCAATCCCAAGAGCACACAGTTCGAATCCACCAGCTCCTGTGCAGAAGGATGGACATTCACCTCCCGTGTGATTTACAGCCTCTGAAAACCTGCTGGAGGGTCAGCTGTGGGTCGGTTCCAACTCAGTGTCACACAACAACATGTGCATGGGGAAGATGGACAATAAATAAAGAAGACAGAAGAACTGATGCCTTTCAGCGGTGGTGTCCAGGAACATTGACTAGACCATGAACTACTAGAAGAAAAATCAAGTCCATCTTGGTTGAATGCAGCGTGAGGCTCCTTAGAAGTAAGCTCAGGAGACTTTATCCCGTGCACTCGGACACGTATCCTGGAGGACCAGCCCTTGAAGCAGGACCTCAGGCATAGTTAACTAGAAGGTCAGCAGTAGCCTTGAAGCCTTTCAGTGAGCTGGGGACACAGTGGCTGCAACAATGGGTTCAAGGCCAAGACTGAGGACTGTGAGGCTGATGATGTAGACCTGGCCTGTGATGGGGCTACTCTGAGCGAACAGGACAGCAACCACAGGAAGGTCATATCACAACAGGGGGGGCCCTAATCCTAACCCCTTCTGGCGGTGGTTTATGAGAGAGAGAACAGTGACAGACAAGAACACACGGGAGGAGATCTGTGTGAAGTTCTGTTTGCACACTAGGTGACACTAAGAAATGCCTTGTAGAACATAAGGAAGGTCTAGGGGAGGGGTGGGCAGGGAGAAAAGTGCAACAATGAATGAATAGAAACCCTAAAAAATAATAATAATTGGGAGCTCTTGTGGCCTAGTGGCAAGAATCTGCTCTGCAATCCTAGAGGTACAAGGTTTGAATCCACCAGATGCTCTGCTGGAGAAGGAGGGACAATCTCCTCCTGTACCAGTCAGATCCGATTTGACGGTACACACACACAAAAATAATAAAATAAAATAAAAATTAATTTTCTTTTACTTTTCAAAGAGAAGAGCAAACTGGGTAGGAAGGGAGGAAAGTGCAACAATGAATGAATGGAAATCCAAAGTCTCTGTAAACTATAATTAAAAATTAATAATAATAGTAAAAAATCTTAATAAAAAAGTTGAAAAAAAAGAAGGTCTGATACTGCATAACACCAGTGTTATAAAATAGGACTGACATAGGGGTTGGGAGGAGAACCGGAAAAGAGTGGTGAGGTAATGAACACTGCATTGGAACAGAGGAGGGAAGAACTGTCTGAAAGGAATCTATGATTAGGCATTGCAATGCATGCAAGTCTGAAACAAGGGGTACATTGCAAAGTGGACTGGGGGAGAGGGGATGGAAGAAAATGTGCAACAATGAATGAATAAAAAGATTTCCTCAATGGAAAAAAAAGGTATTTTCAACACTTGTTGCAGAAGGTCCAAGACTACAGCCTTCAATATGGATTACGTCTCAACATCAAGAAAACAAAATCCTCACCACTGGACCAAAAGGCAACATCACGATAGATGGAGAAGAGATTGAAGTTGCCAACAATTTCATCTTACTTGGATCCACAATCAACACCCTTGCTACCAGCAGTTACGAAATCAAAAGACGTTCTGTTGGGGACATGGACTGTCAAGAATCTCTCCAAAATGCTCAAGAGCAAGGATGTCAGTTTAAAGACTAAGATGCATCTGATCCAAACCAAGGTATTTTCATTTGCTTCCTGGACTGCTGAAAGCTGGACGCTGAATCGGGAAGACCAAGGAAGAGCCAATGCCTTTGGACTGAGGTGCTGGAGAGGAGTCTTGAATGTCCATAGACTGCCAAAAGAACAAACTGTCTGGAAGGAAGTGTAAACAGGTGCTACCTCCTCAGAGGTGAGGATGGTGACTCAGGAGGAACCGGCCGGTGCAGAGAGAGATGATGGGAAATGTGTGTGTAGACTCAAGCTGACCCTCAGTGCGTTTTCAGAGGCGGTAAATTGCCTGGGAGGAGATTGTTCGTCCTTCTCCTGTGCAACAGCTGGTGGACTCAAACCTCGTACCTTTGGGATTGCAGCGCAGCTTCCTATCACTTCTTAGCATGAGTGTTTCTTGGGAAAGGTGTGGAGTCAGTGAAGGCGCAGACCCTCCGCACCATGGCCTGACCCAGCGGCTACATGAAAGGGCTGAGCGTGCCGGCGATTGTCAGGCTGGCGTAGCACCAGCCAGGGTTTGATCTGTCTTTGGGGTCACCATGAGTCATGGTCTACAGCAGTTCCTTTCTGCTCCCGCACTCACCTCTCCATGGCTCTGGGACAGAGCGGTCTGGGCCAGGGCAGCCTGGCATGCCTCAGAGGCCTGGATCAGGGGCTCCGAGGTCAGCAGCCGCTGCACGCAGGGCTGGGGCAGCGCGTCCAGGTGGACCAGGCCCAGCAGCTCTGGCAGGTGGGGCGCCCGGGCGGGCGGGTCGTGGCGCACCCAGCGCAGCAGGGCCTCCAGGCGGCTGGGCTCAGGCTGGACCTGCAGCAGCTCACTGGCCAGGCAGGCGGCCATCCGCTCACGGGGCAACTGCAGGAACTCGTCCTCCTGCGCCACGGCCTCGAAGTTCTCCCGCAGGAAGGCCCAGGCCTTGGCCGCCACACCCCGCAGGCCCTGCTGCTCCCCGAACTCACAGATGCCCAGGCAGTTGGTGGCATCCAGCTGCTGCTGCAGGTAGCGGCCACAGACCTTCTGCACAGCGGGGAAGTGGAGGCGCGCGGCCGTGCGGGTCAGCGCCTCCACGTTGGCCTGGGTGATGGTCAGCCGGCCCGTGTACACGAAGTCCACCAGCTGGGCCACCACCTCCGGCTCCACGTCCCGCAGCTCCACGCGCGCTGAGAAGCTCTCGGCGAAGTCGCCCGCGAACATGGCGTGGAAGTAGGGGCTGCTGAGGGCAAGCAGGCCACGGTGGCAGGGCAGCTCCCGGTCACCCACCAGCAGGGTGAGGTCGGCCAGCCTGGGCTGGGAGCGCAGGCGCTGTAGGCCATCCAGCATGTCCTGGGCGTGCGAGGGCAGGTGGAAGTCCAGGTCGTCGACGTTCTGCACCATGGTGCCGGGGTGACTGCCTGCTCACTGCAGAGGGAGAGAAGCGCTGGGGCAGCAAGGCCACCCCACCCTCCGTCTGTCCTTCCCACCTGCGACGAGCAAGGCCATGCAGAGTGCCCCCTCCCCCTGGCCTCCCCGCAAGGAATCGTTGGCAAATGCTGACCAGTGGGCTCGATGCCCAGCACCCTCTCCCCGCACAGCAGAAGGAAAGCCCGGCCTCCCGCACCACCCTCTGTCCTCGCGGTCTGCCCCACACAAGCCCATGGTCGCCGTGCTGTCAGGTCATCAGGATGAGGGTCTTCCTCTTTGCTTTTGACCTTCTCTACTTCAGCAAGCACCCTGTCTGTCCTTCTCCGGGACTGGCTTCTCCTGGCCAGAAGGAGCAGCAGTGGCCTCACACCCTCCCTGCTGGGAATCCCTCCAGCCACACTCCTCCCCACGCAGCCTGTGGTGGGTTTCACCAGCATCATGACACGAAGGCACCCCCCCCTCCTTCACTCTTCCTTATCCATCATGCCACTGTCTGTCTCCATCAGGTGACCAGCAAGCCCACGGTTTGGGTCGACCGCACCCATGAGGCTGCACCTGGACTGTTCCCTTTGAGGTGAGAAGAGGAAGACCAGAGGCCAGGAACCTACCCCTGGGCAGGCATGCAGGCGGATGGGGCATTGAGACCCTCACCGAGTGCCCCCATGAACTCTGAGTGCCCAGAGGAGCCCCCACCAGTGTGGGGCCCCAGGGCTTCCTCCTCCTCTGGATGTGACTTTACTGGGAGGAGGTCAGGTTGTGTGGAAGGTGTCCCGCCCCCTGGTGCTCACTGCCTGGGGGCACAGAGCCTGCCGTGACCTTGCTGAGTGACCTTGTGTGGCCATGGCTGTCTCTGGTCACGGCTCCTCTCTGAGGAGCTCAGTGCTCACCCCCAGGTCACCCTCACCCGTGAGCACAGAGCCTTGCTGTCACCACTGGCCACACAAGCCCTCCCAGCTCTCCTGCCAGCAGAGGCTGCAATCCTACTCACCAGGGGAGAAACTGAGGGACAAAGAGCAAGGTCACTCGCCCAAGGTCACGCAGCTAGGATGTGGTGGCCTTCAAACTCAGAACCCAGACTCCAAGCTGCTGCCTACCAGTTGCTAAAGACAAACCTGGCTGGAGGAACTTTCTGGAAGGTAATTTAGAATCCTTTCGCAGTGTTCACGCTCTGCTGAGTTTATGTAGTTCCTGTCAGTTGATTGTGGAGCACCTGGGCACTGCCGGTGGTGGAGGCGCCCGGCTGCTTTCTGCAGGCCCGGGGGACTCGCGTTCACCGGCAGGTGCCTCAGCAGAGCAAGCTCACAGCTGATGCCTAAAACCAGCCCCGGACCCTCCAAGATCCGCTCTGACCACAGAGGCTGCTGGGAGCCGAAGTCACCTTCACGGTTTGGCTTAATTTCTTCAAATTCTGATCGTTTTGGCCCAAGAGCCACACAGAAGAGTCCACCGGGGTGCCACTTGGGGCTCAAAGGAAAGCAGAGCTGTGTGGACACTGGTTCACAGGACCAAGCGGATCAGAGGAGTCCTGGGAAAGGGACCTGCCAGCTGTGGGCGTCTGTGGCAGGAGACAGCGGCAGTGTGATGCGGGCAGCGAGAGCTCATGGCCCCCCACCTCCCAACCACAGCGCCCCAAAGCCAGGTGCCCAGGGGCATGTGGGGCCAGTGGGCCCATTGTCCACACCTCGCTGTATGTCCGCCCTGGGGGAGCTCTGGGCAGGAAAGCGGCTCTGTCCCCTCTGGGCCTCTCCTTAGCCGCCCCGGGGCCATCCATTGCAGCCATCTCTGTGCGGCCTTTGGCCAGCTGTCAGTGACAGGGCCAGTGGGCGGCTCATCCAGCCACATTCCTCAGGGCCTCAGGGCATCTGCTGACTTGGGCTGCTGCAGCCCCTAACAAGGGTGGGCTCCTGCCGGGATCAGAGGAGGAGGCGGAGGGCCTTGCAGGTCTGTGGTGCCCACCACACTCCAGGCCCTTCATGGAGTGGGACCTGAGGCCACTGGGAGGACTCTGAGCTCTGACCAGGCCAGCCAACATGCAGGGAACAGGCCACACCCCAGCTTGGCCAGTTACTGCCTGGTGTGACCCTGGGTGCATCTTAGTGGCCCTGTCTCCCCACTATCCACCTTTCTGGGTAGAAACCTCAGGTTCGTGGATTCCCCCTGAGGGCTGCTGCTTGGCCATGTGGAGAGGTCTCTCCCCAGAACCCCAACTGCCAGATCTCTGGAGGTTGAAGGTCTCCCCAGACACAAGCCTGACCCAACCCCTCTCTCACTCCCTGCTCCCTCGCCCATGCCCCCCAGGACCCTGACCCTACCTTTCAGGGGCTTGGACACTGGCTGAGGCGTGCTGAGAACAGGACTGCCAGGGAGCGGGGCGCCAGGGCGGTGCTGGGAGCCACGTGAGTCAGGGGTATTTTTAGCAGGAGGTGGGAGGGGTGGGTGGTGGAGAAGAGTGACAGGCCCTGAAGGCCTCTCTGGGCCCTGGTGTGAGCTGCAGTGGACAGGATGGGGCAAAGGGAACCCAGAAGGGAGGCCGAAGAGAACAGGGTGGTCTCAGCCTGCATCCCGCCCTGCAGCTTCCCCTACCGCCCTTCTCTGAATTGGGGGTCAGAGGCCAGCACAGGGATCACGAAGGCCTAAGGCCCAGGGCTTGATGCCTGGGGTGACCTCACTGTCACCACCAGAGACCCTCTGACACCTCACGGTTGTCGTTAAGTGTTGCCCAGCTGACCCTACAAATCGAACCCCCGCCCTGTCCTGCTCACTCACCATTCCTCACTTGCTTGAGCCCAGCCGTTCACCAAGTGGGAGCAGTTACTGCAAGTAGACGAAGGCTGGCCAGCCGTGCGTCCATGGTGAGGAAGCCCTTTATTTACAGCCTTGGAACATGTTGGTGGGTTTCATGCAGGGCCTGCGTCCATGGTGGTGGTGAGGAAGCCCTTTATTTACACCCTTTGCACATGGTGGGTCTCATGCAGGGTGCACCCCTCAGCACAGTGTTCCTCTTCAAGGACTGACCTCTCCTGAAAGCGTGCCCAGAGTAAGTGAGACCAGGTTTCGCCACACTTGCCTATAAGGAACACTCTGTTTGCATTTCCTTCAAGACCGATTTGTTTGTTCTTTCGTTGGTCCATGAAATATTCACTACTCTTCAACATCAAGTTCAAAGACATTGATTCCACTGACATACTTATTCATTGTCCAACTTTCAGATGCATAGGAAGCAATTGAGAATACCCTGGCTTGAATGAGGCTCACCTTAGTGTTTCTGAAAGCAAGTTTGTATCACATGCTATTGCGCATTGGTGATGAATCTTACTCCAATCCTGATGCTACCTACATTCTCCAGCACAGAGTTCAGCTTCTTGAATTATTCACTCAGCGTACACATTGAATGAGTATGGGGAAAGGACACAGCTCTGACGCACACCTTCCCTGGTTTAAAACCATTTATTATCCAGTTATAATTGGAACATGAATTAGGTGAAGTATAAATCTAGGAAAATTGTAAGATGTCAAAAACACATAAAGAGAGACATCCTAGATGTTAATGAGCTGAGATGGACAGGAACTGGCCATTTTGAATCCGATAACCACATGACCTACTATTCCTGAAATGACAAACTGACCAACAGACGAGTGGCTTATCCTCAGAATGATGCTAGTTCAAGAGGCTGTCATCTCAACTAATCCTCAGTGTCCAGGGGGTTCCACTCACAGGGCTCTGGATTGGGGTGGCCCAGCCCAGCCCTAGTCCAGGCCAGCTCACTCCCACCTCTAGACCAGCCTGAGTCAGCGCAGGCCCAGCCCAGCCCAGCCTTGGCTTAGCCTGGCCCAGCCCAGACTAATTCAGCCCTGCTCCAGTCCCAGTAATATCCCACCTGCACTCAACCCTCCTCCACCCTGCCTAGTCCAGTCCCAGGCCAAGTCCGGTTTAACTCGGGCCCAGCCCTCACACAACCCAGTCCTGCGTTAGCCCAGCCCAGCCCACCCCAGCCTCAGTGCAGTGTCCCTCAGTGTAGGACAGACAGTCCAGTCCCAGTTCCGTTTAATTCATCCCAAGCTCTACCCCAGCCCAACCCCAATGCAGTCCCATTCCAGTCCAGCCACAGCCCAGTTCACTCAAGTCCAGCCCAGCCCTGCCCCTTGGCCTTGGTGTCCAGAAGCAGCATGTGGAGGCCCCTGGAGAAGGCGTAGTGGCTTCCTGTTCGTTCGCCAGCCACTGCTGCCTCAGGCTGGAGGAAATGACAGGGGACCCTGGGGACAGATTGCTCTCCCGGGAAGCTGGCTCCCCCCGGGAGCAGAGCCGCACGCCAGAGTGCCGGCCCCTTGAGACAGAACCAGCACCAGAGACCCAGCACCTCGGATGACAGGCCCATCTGGGAAACTCAACACCAGGGGCTCAGTGAGGAATCATCACCGGAATGCTGTCCTGCTGCACAGGGCTGTTTTCAAAAACAAGCTGACTCGTTGGTCCTGGTACCAAGCTCCTGCTCCTGGTAGAAAATGTGGAGACACAGGAGAGCAAAAATAGCCCCAGTAAAGAGCCTCAGCGTCGGTGTACCGTGTCTTCCTTGCTGTTCGCAGGCCTGGAGCCGTGAGGGACCTGTCTACATGCTGCCTCCTTGTCTGTGTTCTGTTTCACCATCTGATGTCACACAGGCTCTGAGAACACGGTCCGGGGTGTGATAGTGGGGGAATAAATCACACCCTAAGAGCTTCCTATAATGCACAGGCAGGTTGTTTATCACGTGGGATTGTTTTAAGGACTGTGGCTAACTCCCAGAGCTGATTCGGAGCATGAATCACCAGGCTAAGACATGGAACCGTATTTAAAAGTTGATGCACTCCCCAAGGGGCCCCTAGCCCAGATATGCAAGCACTCCCCCTCTCAGCCCCCTGACAACCCAGTGGCCATGAGTCACCGCGTGTGCAGGAGGACAGGGTTTCCAGTGGCTGTGACCTTTAGGGCCTAGTCCACTGGCCTCTCTGGAGGCACATGAGGTCACTCTACCGGCAACCTTCCGGTCTGCCGCCCAGCATGGTGCATTTACATCACCAGGGATTCGAGTGGGAGAGGCAACCCCACCACCTTGCTCCCAGGGCATGGCTCGTTCACAGTGTCCCAGCTGGAACTGCCCATGGGCACTGGGTCATTCATACTCCTCCCTTCATAGATGGGTGACAGCTGCCTTCGGCTCCACCCTGACCATCCCCCTCCCATGAACCCATCTCCCTGCTCTGGTCTGCTGATGGGGACCCTGCCGTCTGGTTCGTTACAGCTCTATAATCATGATATCTGTTTGGAATGAACCCCCCATTCACCACCCTCTCTGAAAGTATTTCTGGTCTGTTAGGCGTCATCTTTTGCGACAAACCATATTATGCCAACGTTTAGGGTCATAAAACAAGCACTTCTGAGGGCCGCAGACCCTGCAGTGTTTCAGCTGTTGTTCTGACTCAGGGTCTCCCATGGGGTCATCCCTTGCAGTCACTCCAGCCCTACAGGCAACTGAAGGCTGGGAGGGGTTGGGGTGGATGGACACCCTATGGCGCTGGCCGTGTGGCAGCCACTTCCCAGAGACAGAATGACAAACACATGCCCCAATGGCTTTCATAACTGGCTGCAGGTGGCTCCCACGGCCTCTGCCGTATTTCCTTGCTCCTGGAAGGAGTCTGCGGCCAAGGAAAGGTGGGGTCTCCAGGGTCCCCTTAGAGGCCAACCGCCATGATTGGCTTTGTGTGTTTTCTTTACTTCCAAGTGAATTTAAACTAAAAGCAAACAAACCAGATGCCAAGTGCACCCCCTCTGCCAGCAATCCTCTGTGGGCGCTGAGCTGTGTCTGAGCGGGAGAGGACCGCCCATCCTTCCCCCAAGGAGAAAGGTTCAAACGTGGAGATGTGTGGCCTTTGGCGAGCACGCTGTACCACACAGCACTCCACAGCCTCCTTAAATGATTCACTGTTGTCACGTTGTTTACGTCTAACGAGCGGCTTTTTTAGGGGCCATCTCTCCTCCCTTGTGATTAAAATGCCTCTGACATCGCCGGGAGAGAGTGTCCATCCTCCCTGGAGCAGCTGGTGCGTTCGAATCTGGTGCCTTTGGGATGCCAGCGCAGCTCCTTACCACTAGGCCACCAAAAATGAGCTTCAGTAATTTTTAAGAGGAAAAAAAAACCACAGGAGTTTGGATTAAACTTAATCCAAAGAAGGTAAACTTCTCACAGGTGCTGCATGTTTTAGCCTGAAGGTCTGTGACTTTGAGAACGTCTCCGGCCATCTCCCCACCGCGCAGGCTCACCCCTTGTTGTCCACCCTGGCCTTCCTTCCAAGACTTCTACCTTTCGCATCATGCTGTTAATTTCACATTCAGTAGACAACCCCTCACTTACCCATCCAATCGGGCCGACACTTTCCATTGGCTCTCGCAGCTGTCAATCACAGGAGAGGGGCTTGCCCGTCTTCCTCTGCGGAGCGTGGGTGGATTCGAACTGTGGCCTATGGACTAATAGTGTGACTGACTCCCTACAGTCTAGGCCTCCAGCGCCGGCTCGGTGGGAGAGCTGTGGCGTGAGCACAGCCGTAGGGCGCCCGCGCGGGCTGCTGTGACGCCTGCAGCATCCACGGCTCACCTGGGGGTTACCTCCTCGGCACACACCTGCAGTCACTGAGGGGCGCGTGCAGGTGTTTGATGTCTGCTCCCTGGTTCCACCTCTGCTCCGCCCTCCTCAAGGCCCCGGGCGTGATGTGGGGCTCTGGGCCCTGTGAGTGTTCCGCGGCCGGGACTGCTTACACCTCAGAGTGGGCCCTCACCTGGGCCAGCCCTGCCACCTCGGGGACAGGTGCTCCTCACAGGCGACCTGCTGCTGGGCCTGGTTCCCAAGTCATAACAGGCGCAGCTGGAGCCTCTTCAAAACCAGCCGGCCCCGCCCCCTGCCCCTTCCCCACCTCGCCCCACCCCCAGCGCACCCAGGGCATCCCCTCCCCGCTGCCCTGCCCCGCCCCAAGGTCTC
Organism: Elephantulus edwardii; assembly: GCF_000299155.1. NCBI lineage: Eukaryota > Metazoa > Chordata > Mammalia > Macroscelidea > Macroscelididae > Elephantulus > Elephantulus edwardii. The sequence continues at coordinate 2,349,506 of NW_006399877.1, forward strand.
CCTAAAGCAGTGTCATGTGAGGGCTCCAGGGGTCCCCTCACTGCCTGGCAGAGAGCACACTCCCTCTTCAGAACACAGCCCTGAATCTGAGCCTCCCACCCCAACCTGGCAGGCCCTTCTGACTAGTCTTCCCGGAATCCTGGAGCACCCCCAATCCCAAGGGGTCCAATGAGCTGGGGAACCAGGGCCCCTGGAGAGACAACCTTCCCCACGAGTCCCAGGCAGCACTGTGCCCATGTGACACAGGAAAGCGATGGGCTGAGGGCTGTGCCATTGGAGTACCAAGGAGCTGAGGCCGATTGGCCTGTGTCCACGGGGGGCGGGCACCTTCAGGAGGCCAGCAAAGGGCAGGCACAGAGTAAGCGTCATTGGACGGGCATCTTTATTGAGCACCAAGACTGGGCAGTGAGGGAGGGAGACGGGAGAAGGATGCCGGGAGAAGGAGGCCTCGGAGAAGGAGACCTCGGAATTGTGGCTCTGGCAGGCGTGCTGACTGCACAGACTCGGGAATGGACAAACGTGCCTTGGAAGAGGTATGACCAGGACACTCCTTAGAAGGACGGAGGATCTGTGACAACAAGCTGGGTACCACCTACACAGTGGTGGCAGCAACACCCTCGAGCCCACGGCAATGCGAGGAGGGCGCAGGGCAGGACAGGGTTGCACATTGTTTTGTTCTGTCAGTAACGGTCAGAGCTGACGCCACAGAAAACCACAGTGACCGCCCAGCCTGCCCATGAGGGTCTGTGGTACCAGAGGACACCAGGGGACCCAGGCCATGAGACCACCCCGGAGATAGTTGGCTGTCCCAGAGCTGGGCCCAGGCTGCCCTCTCCTTGCCCAGCTCCACTGACCACCTGGCACCTGCCCCATCTTGCTATCTTCCCCTAGTGGAACCCTGCCCTGGTGTCACAGTATATTCGTCTGCAAACTGAAAAGTTGATGGTTCGATTCCACGGGTGCCCCATTGTAGAAAGATCGCAGTCTCATCTCACGAAGATTCACACACTTGGAGACCCTATGGAGGGTCCCCGGGACGGGCTGATGAGGGCAGAAGGTTTGATGGGCCGCCCAAGGCTCCATGCTCTCTGCTCCAGCCCCTATCGAACAACCAGGACAATGGCTCCGAACTGGACACTCCTGGGGTCCGGGCTCCACTTTGCACTCCCACCCCTCCTCTACCTCCTCACCCCCTCTCCCACTGAGGTGCGGACCCTGCAGAGCCTTGCTGAAGTCTGGGCAGGTTTGTCCGGCCCTCCCAAGCTCTGCCTCTGTCCCAGGTGGGCCTTGCTGCAGGGCAGCTCACGGATGGTTCCCGAAGTCTTCTCAGCACAGTCTACACCTCCCGTAAAATTCCCGCTGGACTCAGGCCTGCTCTCCTTGGGCCCCGCATCCTGGTGGTGACCTGGCCTCCGGGCTGCCCCAGGGGTGCTCAGTCAGTCAGGATGCCTAGGGCCAGGAACTAGCAGTCGTCTCAGGGCTCCCTATGGGCTGCCCCGTTCTTAGGGGGTCTCTTGAGGGCAGCATCATCTCTGACCTTTTGCCCAGTAGGGCAGGGTGCTGGGTAGGGACTGACTGGTGACCACAGCTTGTCCCCGAGGGCTAGCCATGGCAATCTCTTCCACATTTGTGTACTTCCCTTCTCGGAGGACACCGGTCACAGGTGTGAGTTCAAAAGCCATCACAGGCATTGGGTTCAACACAGCTGTCACAGGTGCATGCTAGAGCCCCAGGGGTCCAGAATGTCAGCTGAGAAGGGCTCTGTTCAGGCCAGTGGTTCCCTCGAAGTGTGCCCTGAGGTTAGTGCGTATAGTGCATACCAGCCAGGGCAGCAGCCTGTGGGCAGGTCACCATGTGAATGGTGTGCTAAGTACAGACCTTCTCCCAGGCCTTGGGGACTGAGAAGTGAGGCCCTTATTTCACAGAAGCAGAAAGGGAGGTTTGGAAGGGGCTGGAAGGTCCCAAGTTTCCAGGAAGGTAGGGAGGGTGTCAGGTCAGGGTTGAGACCTCTGTGCCCAGGCTCCAGTGGGGTTCTGCATGGGGCCTCAAGGGGACCTAGCGCAGCTGAAGAGTCACAAGTGGGAACCATGGTAGGAATCCCGGCTCAGGTTCAAATCCCAGGAGTGAGGCCAGAGGGCCAAGTGGGGACATCCCAAGGATGGGACAGGAGACTTCACAGGCAGATCTTGTGGGACTCGTGGGATGAAGGAGGGGACACAGCTCTGTTCCTGGGGTCAGGTGAGGGGAGCAACAGCTGCCTGTCCCAGGTGGTGGCCAAGGGCAGAGGCAAAGCCAGCCTGGAGTAGAGCCAGTCATGAGGAGGCCTACTTGGCCAGTGGAGGGTGAGAAAGCGGAAGTGATCCCCCCCCCCCAGCCCTCAGAAAGCACTATCATCGGCTCACTCTCCACAGTTGAACATCTCTGCCTCCTTCTCCTTCCAGAAGGCGAAGCTGCGGTCGATGTACCCACAGATTTCCGCGCTGCTGAAGCTGTCCTGCCCGGCACCAGGGGCTTCCGGCTCAAGGCCGCTGCTGGGCACCTCGGTGGGGGACAGTGGCCCCAGCGCTGGCACGACGGGCTTGCGGCCGGACTCCGAGTCCCAGGTGTGTCTCCGGCGGGAGCCGAAGAAGCGGGCTTTGATGTCCTCGAAGCCGTCGGTCCAGGTGCGGCGGCCAGCGGCCACCTCGTCCGTGACCGCCTTGTGGAAGGTGCGCACTGCCTCCCAGCCGTGGGTGCCCAGGTGCTCGAAGACCTCGAAGCACAGCAAGTGGCGCATCTTGCGCTCCTCGGGAGGCAGGTCGCACTCCAGGAGCTGGAAGTAGCCCAGCATGAACAGGTCCAGGGTCAGGCTGCCGTAGGGGACTGGCGCCCCCGCCACGTGCGGCAGGAACTGCTCGGGGGACAGCGGCCCGTGCGGCCTCCGGCTCAGGCGCCGCAGCTGACGGGCGGGCACATGCGCCATGATGGCTTTCCAGCGGCCCAGCAGGTGTGCGATGGTGCCACGCTGCTGCCACAGGTGGCCAAGGCGCGGGCCGGCGCTGGGCGGCGATGCGGGGGGCCCCGGGGCGCGGGGGACCCCCGGACTCCCGCAGGCCGTCTCAAGCACCGGCGTGTAGGCGGACTTCTTCCAGTGGCCGAGGAACAGCAGGACGATGCGCTCCTTCCGCAGGCTGCCCAGGTCCAGGCCCGTACCCCCCTCCGACGGGGCCTCCTCGCAGCTGATGCCCGAGTCACTGGCCTCCTCGTTGTCTCCCGGGCCGGGCTCTGCGCCCACGGGACCACCTCGGGGCTGCGATGCGGCCGCCCAACAGTCGGTCGGGCACCGGGCGCAGGGCCCCGCCGAGGGGGCGCAGGGCAGGCCGGCCTCGAAGGTGCCGCGCAGCGTCCGCACCGACACCCCGCACGCCTGGATCTCGCGCTGCGCTGTGCTGCGCGGGGGGCTGCCCGGGGCCTCCCGGGGGGCTGCGGCCTGGGGTTCGGCCGGCCGCTCCTCGCCTCTCACCAGCCCGTTGACGCCGCGGAGCAGAAGTGACATGCTGCGCACCAGCCGCGCGATGTGGCCGCACCAGAAGGGCAGGGGCTGTCCGCCCGGCGCCCCCGCCGCCCCGGCGCCCTCGGGCAGCACCCCCGCCGTTCCTCCGGCCTCCTCGCCCTCAGGCCCCGCTGTGGGGGTCAGGAAATGGCTGTTGACCGTGATTCTGACCAGGGGCGCAGGCAGCAGGGCCTGCAGCTCGGAGGCCAGCCGGCCCAGCTCGCTCTCGTACTCCTGGCAACGCCGGCGCAGCTGCAGGTCGGCGATCTGCTTCTCCAGATAAACCAGGTCGTCCTCTGTCAGCAGCTCCCCGAAGGGGCCCAGGATGGCCTGGTGGGCCTGTGAGTACCGCCAGGCCGCCTGCTCCGCCGAGTCCTCTCCGGCGCAGTCTTCCTGCACCCAGAGAGAGCCGGGTCAGTGCACCACGTCCCCTACGCCCGGACTGCCTCGGGCACCCGGCTGGCCCGTGGGCTGCATGAGGTGAGAAACACGTGCCTGGGAAGCACCAGGCCGGCGCCCCCCAGCACTGGGCAGGCCCCTGGACCCCGGGAGCCCTCACAGGAGGCTGGGTGCTTCTGCTTTCTTACCACCCACTCCACCACATTTCATCCAAGGCATGCCCTCCTTCAAGCCTACAGTGTCAATTTCTGGAACCTTCTGAGGCTTGGCAGTAGCCCAGGAGGATGGGAGCCCCAGCCACTGCTTTGGAGGGGCAGCTGTCTCCTCTCCTCTTGCTCCCTCACCTCCAGGCCCCTGGAACCCACAGTCTGAGGGGACTGTCACCAGCCATCTGGTGCTGAGAGGCCAGGGGCGGGAAGGGACACTTTGCACTAATCCAAATGCGGCCCCTGTGGTCGAGCGCATTCTGACCACCACGCTCAGCAGGAGGGGTGGCTGCCCCACAGGGTCCCAGTTGTCATGAAATCGGCTGCTTCATCTTTTTCTTGTGGAGCAACTGGTGGATTTGAACCAATGACCTTTCAGTCAGCATCCCAACTCTTAGCCCAGTGTGCCACCAGGGCTCTTGTGACAGTCTCAATCCCATCCACCCCACCGGGCCTGGGCCAGGGGACATCACTGTGCTGGACAGGGACTCCCAGGCTGGTCAGGCCTTGCGGGCCATGCTGGTCCCTGAGTCCTCAGTTTCTGGGTGAACCTGGGCCCTAAGGAGACTCCTCTCTCCTCTCTCCTCACTCCCACACAGGTCCCAGCCCCTTACTGACTCCCACTCTCCTCACATCACCCCTCAACACAGCTCCCCTCCATTACGCATTTCTCCCCCCTTATCCCACCCCTGGCCTGAGGCGGCCCCCGCACATCACCCCACCCCGTGTGCCTGGCCTGGGCCGCCCCCTCCCCAGGGTCTTGGTTTCGTCTCCCTGCCTCCCACCAGGGATCCCAGCGATGTGCCCTCTGCCGTAAGGTGCTTATCCCAGATGCCCACGTCCCAGCCCCGGAGGCCACCCTGACCACCCAGACAAAAGCCCATCGTCCTCTCGCCCTCTGCATCGCTACCTCCCCCACCCCCACCCCCTTCCTCTGCACTGTCCTGTTTACCCCTGAGGAAAATGCGGTGCTCTGCTCGCAGGTACCCGGTACAGGTAACTTTGCCTCGTAGAAGAGGAAGCAGATCACAGAGTGAAGATGGCTGAGATTTTGAGTCCCCGCTAGGGCTCCAAATGCCTCATGTTGCCCCCTCGCCCCCTCCAATCCACAGGCTTCGCTTTCTAGCGGCCTTGAGGTCCCACCTGTCCAGCTGTCAGTCTTGTCCTGCTGTCCCAGACCCTGCTGCTTCACCACAGGCTCTGCCACTCTTGCACAGGCCCCGCCCATCGTACTAGACCCCGCCCATTCTGCACAGCAGACCCCGCCCTCCTGCCCAGGCCCCTCCCCAAGGTTCTGCCCTGGGCCCCACCTGGGCCTCGGTCGCCCCCTCCGCACTGAGGTGCGCCTGCAGCTTCCGCACCATCACCTGCCGCTTCCACTCGGGGATGGGCCTGCCGTGCTCGTCCTGCGTGGGCACCAGCCCGTCCAGGTCACCCGAGGGGAGCCCATCCAGCTGCAGCACGGCCAAGCCGTTGGGGGCATCTGCTGCCGTCTGGGCCCCCTGTGCATAAGCGGGGGTCACATGCTGCACATGCTATCTGGGACCAGGTGGGAGGTCCCGCGGGAAAGGGCAGCGAGGAGACCTCAGCCCTCCACCCCAGTCCTCACTGGGTGTAGTGTGTGGACCCGAGGGCATGATGAACTGATCCTTCGGGGTCCTCTGTGCAGGGAAGGGCCGCCCAGGTTTGCTGGGGGGTCCCTTTGTGTCTGGCTGAGAAGAGGCTTCCCCAGCAGCCGTGTGGACATGCAGAGCTGTGGAAACAAGGCCTGGCGACACCTCTGAGCTGCAGGACTTGTCAGTGCCTTTACGGCGCTGTGTGCGTTGTGACTGTACCATACTGCATTTCCTAAGCCCAGTTGCACACAGGACATCTCCATATGAGTGTGGGGGTCTGCTGTGGGGAAGCACCCCAGGGAGAGGGAGGGCCGGGAGGCTCTGTTCCGCAGTCCTAGGGCCTCTGGCCTCATGGTGTCAGATTCCAGGGAGCATGCAGCACCCCTGAGCTCAGAAGTCAGGAAGAGGCAGGGGCTTTTGAGGCAACAGAGAAGGGCACCCACATTTCTCTCGTAGGGTGACAAGATGCTTGTCCCTTGCCCCAGGCCCTGCAATTCCCTCTCCTTAGACCCTGGTGCTGCATAGTGTGTTAGGTGGCATACTGCCTTACATGTTGGGCTGCTGAGCGAAAGGTCGGAGGTTTGAGTCCATCAGCTGATTAGAAGGAGACAGCAGAACGCTCCTCCCATAAAGATGGGTACACAGCCTCAGCGGCCTGCTGGAGCATGGCTGGGCGATGGAACCAGCTTGGAGGCTTGGGGTTTTCTATCTGAAAGAGCCCAGGGTGTCCCTAGGAGCCAGCAGGCACACTCACACCTCTAAAGGCCTGGGTCCACCTGTTCCAAAGTGGCCCTCAGCCCACCTATGGGAACCTGGGGAGGGGAACGCACCGTGGGGACAGCCAAAGCACTGGTGGTGATTTTCTGGGGGGCCACAGAAGTCGACTGCTCCCTGGGGGGCGGCAAGGTGAGCTGGTCAGGCCAGGCTGGGCTGAGAGGAGCTGCTGCTGGACCTGCAATGGGAGGGGCTTCCGGGGGGAGGGGAGAGAGAAGGGGGAACATGACCGTCAGCCCCAGAGACACCAGGCATGGACAGGCAGCTCCCCAGAAACGTCACCCCAGGCCCCCCTGAAAGGACTCAGCCGGCTTCGACCAAATGCCTGCGGGCCCCTCTCCACCTCCCTCCAGGCAGTCCTCTGGGCTCACTTCCCCAAGTCCTGCCGGAGAGCTGGGTTACTCACCAGTGGGGGTCCCGACACCAGAACCCCCTCTTCCTCCCTCTTCTGGAGACTTTCGGGCAGCTGATAACGGGGGTGGGGGAAATGGTGGTGGTGGTGGAGTCATCAGCAGTGGTACCTGTAGGTGGACAGGCTGGTCAGCAGATGCCCACTGGGCAGGCCATGCGGGATGCCCACCAGGCCAAGGCTGGGCCAGCCTCCTGGGGAGGCACAGGAGGAAGTCTGAGCAGGAGCCACTTCACACTGGTGATCTGGGTTCCCCACACACCCCGGTGCGCGTCTGGGTGCCATAACCCAGATGCTGCACCCCCACCCCTCTACCGGGTGACCCCACAGGGGCCATGTGAATGGAGCTCCAGGCGCTGGTTCAGGGCTTAGTCCAGCTTGTGTCTCACGCACATGACACACGCACGCACACAGGCCCCCTGGCTGACTGTCCCTGACCACGTGCACGAGCCCCAAAGCCCCGCTATGACCTCATGAACCATCAGCTCTCTGGGTGGACGACTGACCTCTGATAGTGACTGCTCATGTTTAGTGAGGGGCCACAAGTGTTGCCCATTTTCAGGTGAAAACTCCGAGGCCTGGAGCACCATCTGCACAATGGTGGGGGACCCAACCCAATTTTAGCCCAGCTGCCGGATGGAGACGTGACCTTGCCTTGTCCCACAGCCTCAGCATCAGACGTCCCCTCCCCTGGTGAGAAGACAGCAAGGTACACCACACGGGGCCCCTGCCACCACCCTGAGGTGGGGGCACCCCGAGTTGTGGGCACCCCAAAGTGGGAATACCACAAGATGGGGGCACCCCGAGGTGTGGGAACATCCTGAGTTGGGGCTCCCTGAGGTGTGGGCACCCCAAAGTGAAGGCACCCCAAGGCGGGAACAATCCGAGGTGGGGACACCCCGAGGTGTGGGAACATCCCAAGGTGGGGCATCCCGAGGTGGGGGCACCCCAAAGTGGGAATACCACAAGATGGGGGCACCCCGAGGTGTGGGAACAATCCGAGGTAGGGACACCCCGAGGTGTGGGCACCCTGAAGTGGAGGTACCCCAAGGCGGGAACAAGCCGAGGTGGGGACACCCCGAGGTGTGGGAACATCCCAAGGTGGGGCATCCCGAGGTGGGGGCACCCCAAGGTGTGGGCACCCTGAGGTGTGGACACCCCGTGGCATGGGCACCCTGAGTGGACTGTCCGGCCCCTGGGTGTAGGGAATCCAACAAACGTATCAGGCTGCTCAGGCCGAAAGCAGGGCTGTACTGGGAGCTCCTGTGGGTAGGATTCCATCCCGCTGGCCCACCTTGTGCACATGGCCCACATGTGGGGTTCCCAGAACAGCCCCTGGGAGCCTACAGCTGCTGACTGCTGGCCATGGGCTCTGCCCCTCATTGTGGGTGCTCTGGGGCAGGGCTGGCGGCGCCCCCTCACTCCCAGTTCTCTGGAGGCTCTTGGAGAACGGATGCCTGGGCTACACTCCCCAGCAGTCCTGTCTGAGTGTGTGTCCAGTGCCGTGCCTGCAGGCCTGCTCCCTCCCAGGACCCCAGCTCCACTCACTGTTTGCAGGGTCCTGGCTGGTGTCGAACCACAGGGAGCAGTGCTTCTGTCCTCTGCTGGGGGCTGTCACAGGGCAGCCCCTTCTGCTGTCCTGCACTGTCCTCTGCTGGGGGCTGTCCCAAGGGCACCCCTTTCTGCTGTCCTGCACTGTCCTCTGTCCCGCACTGTCCTCTGCTGGGGGCTGTCCCAAGGGCACCCCTTTCTGCTGTCCTGCACTGTCCTCTGTCCCGCACTGTCCTCTGTCGGGGGCTGTCACAGCAGCTGCCCCTGCTGGCGGCACCACATGAATATTTGAAGGTTGAGGTGTCGAGTAGCCAGGCGGGCTGGGCTCCAGCTGGGGTATGGGATCCCTTACAAGGCCAGCAGGGGACCCCAGGGGACCCCAAAGTCTAGGGTCACAGCACACTCACAGAAGGCCTTTTCTGGAATAGTTGGCCCAAAGGAGCGAACCCTCACCCCAGTAATGCTTCCAGGCATGTGTGGGGAAACTGAGGCTCAAAGAGGGCTAAGGGCCCCCACTGGGTCAGAACCAGGCCTGCCCTGGCACACCATCGGTCCCGGAGGTCTTGGCCCAGGCCACCTGGGCAGTGGCACCAGAGGGGCTGTGTGGGCTCGGGGGAGGAGCCGGCTGTGGGAGGGTGACCTGGTTGGGTCTGGACTCCTACTTGTCACCCTGGGCCGGTTCGGAATGCAGACTCCGGACCAGGCCTGGGGCGATGTCTCAGGAGCTGTTGGCGGGATAACCCCAAGGCGGAGCACTGGTGTGGTGGGCACCACCAGGTCGGTTCTGACTCACAGACCCTGCACATCAGAAGGAAGCCCCGCTGGGCCCGCCCGTCTCACCATCTGTGCGGTGCGCAAGCCCACTGCTGCAGCCACTGCACCACTCCGTCTCCTAGAGGTCTTCTTATCTGCCTTTACAGAGGACAATGTCCGTCTCCAGAGATTGGCCTCTCCTCACAGTGTGTCCCCAGTGTGTGAGACAGTCTCATCCTTGCTTCTAAGGAACGCTCTCCCAAGACAACCCGTTCCTTCTTTTGGGAGTCCATGAATTTTCAGTATTCTTCACCTGCATAATCCAAGTGCATCAGTTCTTCTTAGGTCGTCTTTGCCCACGGTCTACTATTTACAAGGCTGTAAGGAGATGGGAAATACCCTGACATTGCTCAGGCACACCTCAGTCCTCAGTGGGGCATCCTGGCTCCGCAGCACTTTGCAGCAACTTGCTTACTGCACGATGTAAAAAGGCAGGTTCTTTGGGCTCAGGGCTCCTCGGCTACAGCACAGCCTGCTGTCGCTCAGCACCCACAGGGACGTCGTGAAACTTGGGGGTCAAAAGAGTGACCTAAACATAGCATCACATTCCCTGCTACGTTGAAATAAAGTCCCCAGCGGTTCAGTCTCCATTCACCTGCTAACATAGAGAAGGTTTGAACCCACTCAGATGTGCTGAAGAAGAAAAGCCTGGCTGTCTTCTTCAGTCGATCCCAGCCAAGAAGACGCTATGGATTTCTCCACCATGGCACGTGGGGCCGCTGTGAAGACTCTACAGAGAAGTGCTCCGCTTTGGCACGAGGGGTCGCTGTGCATGGGAACTGACTCAACAGCAGTCGGTCTGAATTTTTATGCTTTGGTCTCAGACCCAGGGAGGAGCTTTGACGGTGCAGTGCTTGACTGCTAACCAAGCTAACCGAAAGGTTGATGGTTCAAACCCACCAGCTGGCCCTCGGGAGAAAGCTGCGGCTGCTGTGAAGACCACAATCTTGGACGCCCTGCGGAGCAGCTCTCCTCCGCCCTGCACAGTTGCTGAAGGTCGCTGGGTGGGCATGGTGTTCTCGGCCAGGAGCCCCAGGCTCTGACCAGCACAGGACCCAGAAACACGGAGCGGTTAGTGTAACCATCTCCAGAGCTGACAGACATGAGGACAGAGAGGCCAGGGCTGACCTTCAGACCTCAGTCAGAGGGGATGAGCCCTCAGGGCGGCCCTTTCTAGAAGTCCTCCTGATGGCCCGTCTGCCCAAAGCACCCCCAGTGGGCTCTGCTCTAGGGGAGCAGGTTGAGAAGAATGTTGGAGTGGAAGGGGACGACAGTGTCCCTTCTCCTTGGAAGATGGAAGGGGGTCCAGGGGGTGGGTTTTGTTCCCTCTCCCCCCCTCCTGTTCCCACTCCCAGCTCCTGGCCTGTCTTCTGATGTGGGTCCCGACAGCAGGGTGCCCCAGGAGACAGGAAACCACACCTTACGCCCTATCTGCCCAGGCAGCTCCTGGTACAGGCTGAGGTCTTTGGAGTCCAGGGCCCCACTGCTTCCAGATTCCTAAATCAGGCTTGGGGATCCCGGGGTTCAGCCATGCTGGCCAGTCCCCAGCCAAACCCCCCCCCCCCCCCCATCTGCTCCTCTCCTTGAAAAGCAAAAGAAAAACTCCCTCATTGGTACACAATCCCCCCCCCCGACTCTCTTTTCTTGAGGTTTTGATGAGATTTGAGCAGTGAGGTGTCAGCCATGCATTATATATCGAGGGCAGCTGCCGAGCTGGGTTACAGGCCTGTAACGCCACCCAGGCCGAGAAAATCATGACCCAGACATCAGAACCACCACAGGGCCGAGATTCGGTTACTGGCTGGGAGGCCCTGGCCTGGCCTGGGGGAGGGGACAGCAGGAGAGTCCCTTGGCCCTGGGCCTCACTTTGCACGTCTGTAAATAAAAATAGTGCAGGCAGTTTTTATAAACTGCCAACCCAAAAGGCTGGCAGTTGGAATTCACGTAGAGGATCTGCAAAAAAGAGGCAAACTGTGTCCATGAAGGTGGCAGCCCAGAAGCCCCGGGCAGTTCCACTCTGTGGTTCATGGGGGCGCCATGTATGGGAATCGACACAGCCACAGGAACATGGACTGTCCTGTGTCCAGGGCAGATTAGCCAGGTGACTTCTTCCTGGGCTCAACTGGACCTCACAGGCTCTTGGGCCCATTCTATGGATGCAAAGCTTGAGGCTTAGAGCTGCTCAGAACATGCAGGCATCAAGAACGCGCTCCAAGCAGCCTGAGTTCTCCCTGAGACCTCCTCCATCTCGCCCTGGGCAGGTCTGCGGGAGTGAGGACACAGAGGGGGGATGCCTGGGGACACAGCGGCACAGGCCCGCCCACCCCACAGAACAGAGTCCAGAGCTGAAGTCTCAAGTCTCACCCCCAGGCAACCCATGGGGAGGGGTCTTCCAGCTCCTGCCCCACTCAGCTCAGTGGAGCCCCCTCTTCACAGCTCAGGAGCAGAGAGGTGCTAGGTAAGATGGTGAAGTCATGGGCAGAGGGACGGAGGAGGTCCTATAGACCCCCAGGGACACCTCCCACAGGCTGGACCTGCCCCATCCATCCTGGGACTCACGTCCACTGGAGGTAGACATGGGGACAACGACAGATGTCCCATCCCCTCCAAGGCCGCCTCCACCTGGCCACCTCTGGATATTGTGTTCTCATCAATATTACATGAGTCACAGGCTCCCCTCACTTGGCCCCACGCTGACAGCCGACTCCCCTCCAACCACGATGGGGCCCTCGGGAGCCCTGGGCTCCAAGAAGCAGGTATAGCATCAGCTGATTAGATGGGCCCACTTCATAGCTGTCAGCACTGAAGCAGCCCACACCAGTGGGCAGATGGGGTGAGCACTTCCCACAGCCACCCGGACCCTTCCTGTCCCTGCAGTGAAGATGGGGGGTCCGAGCCCTCAGGGTGAGTTCCCAAGTCCTGATGGGCAAGCTGATTAGCCTCACAAGCCAACTGTTGGGTTGGCAGGTGCCAGGCAGCTGTCACCCAGAAGTGGACACAGAGGAGGTGGGAAAGTGGATAGGATGTGGAAGAGGGACTCGCAGACTTGGGCAGGTGCACTAGGACAGGGAAGGGGGCTCCTGGGAGGTGTGCCAGATGGGGAGACTGCAGAAACAGCCGGGGTAGAGCGGGGAGTCCCAGTGACGAGGCCTGGATCATGTACGTCATGTTGAGGTTCTGGTGCCCACGTCTATGAAAGTGGCCTTGTTTGGAACAAGGTCTTTTCTTTTGTTAACGTATTAGGCTGCTAACTGAAAGGTCAGGAGTTTGAACCCACTAGCTGCTCCATGGGAAAAAAGATGAGCAGTGTCCTCCCTTCAAGACTGGGGATCAACATGCGTGTCAGAGCAGGGGCATTGAACCCCTAATCCCTGCTGAATAGTATCACAGAAATACAGAACTTGGGGGCAAGACGCCACAAGAAGGTGGAGCCAAGGAATCTGCAAGCCCAGGAGCGCTGGGCAGAGGCAAGGAGCCCAGACCCACTGCGACCACCGACCACCGTGGCCTAACTTCTGGCCTCTGAATAAATTCCAGGGCCAGGGGCCTATCAGCACTTGTGAGCACCTGAGCACCACTAACTCCCCCGGCACCTCCCTAATCTGCACAAGAAGTTTACAAACATCATTTCAAAGGCCAAGGCAGAAAACAGGCCAACAGCCACATGGAAGAGGAAAATCCTGCTCCAAAAGAGAAGTCCACTTGTGGTGTTTGCTGTGGTGGCCCCAGGAGCCCGGGACAGGGGCTCTCCTCACCCCATTTGGTAACATCCAGGGGACAGGCAGGGTTTAGGATGGCCAGGGCCCTTGTGATGTTGCTGCAGGAAGCCCTGGGGATCTGGAGATGGCAGCAGCCCTACGCCAGGGGTGGATTTAGGGGAGGCTGGAGGGCCCTCAGAAGGGTGGGTCTTGGGGACATGGTGGTCCTGTGTGAAGGAAGACTCAGGCCAAGGGCATTGCGGCTGAACCCGGCAGACTCCGAGTCAGGGGCCCCGTCAGAAGGAAGTAGGCCCCTCCCCAGCAGCAGGTGTCAGAGGAGGTGGGAGAGCTGAGCACCCCCACCCTCCCCACCCCATCTCCATTCCATGAGGCCAGGAAGCAGAGAAGCTGGGGCAGACCCAAGTGGCTGCACAGGGACCAGGGACCATAGAGGCTGGGGCATTCCAGAGCCCATGGACCGAGATGCTCCGTCCATGGCACCAGAGACCTGACAGTCCTACCACCTCCACTCCCCTCTCATTCATCCTGTCCCTGCCTCACCCTCCTGTTCCTGCTTCACTCACCTGTCCCTCTCTCACCAGTCCTGTTCCTGCCTCTCTCACCTGTCCCTCACTCACCTGTCCCTCTCTCACCTGTCCCTCTCACCTGTCCCTCTCTCACCTGTCCCTCACCTGTCCCTCACTCACCTGTCCCTCTCTCACCTGTCCCTCACTCACCTGTCCCTCTCTCACCTGTCCCTCTCTCACCTGTCCCTCACTCACCTGTCCTGTCTCTGCCTCTCTCACCTGTCCCTTACTCACCTGTCCCTCACCTGTCTCTCATTCACCTGTCCCTCTCTCACCTGTCCCTCTCTCACCTGTCCCTGCATCATTCATGTCACACTCTTG
>NW_006399877.1:2363511-2366334 GCF_000299155.1 Elephantulus edwardii
CCTTCCTTCCTTCCTTCCTTCCTTCCTTCCTTCCTTCCTTCCTTTCTTTCTTTCTTTCTTTCTTTCTTTCTTTCTTTCTTTCTTCTTTCTTTCTTCCTCTCTCTCTCTCTTTCTTTCTTTCTTCTCCTGTTAAATGCCCACATGCTGATTACCTGGTGCTTCACTCATTCATCCATGCCCTCGCCTGGTCCTTCACACAGCCACTTGTTCATCCATTCATTCAACACATACTTGCTGGGATCGACCCCCAGGGGAGCAGGACGACCCCAGCCCCCTGGCCTTCCTGCTGATGTAAGTAGCTCAGAGAAGTGTGTGTGTGTGTGTGCGCGCGCGCGCGCTGTCTAACACTCTCCCTCTAGGAGCCAGGCCTCGGACTGTATGACATCTTCCTGGGCCACAGGGGGACTGGCCTGGACTGCACCAGGCCATCTGCAGGACTGAGGCAAAGCTGAACCAGAATTGCAGTGGGGCCCAAGATCCTGCTCCTGCTGCTGCTGTCGTCTGTCATAGAACCATGAGAGGGGTCTGTGCACCCCCAGTCACAGTGTGGTCTCTGTGGCCTTCTGTGGCTCTGGTAGAGTCCAGTCCAGTCGACCCTGGCCAGGCCCTTTCTCCCAGCAAGCTACGTGTCAGGAGTGGCAGTGAGCTTGCCACCGCACCCTGGGTGGAGTGCACAGAGTTCAGAGGCTCCTCACCGGCCGGGCCACATCCCGCAGGTACTGGGCGCAATCCTGGTGTCCATGGTACTCGGCCAGGTCCGCCGCCGTGTAGCCATCCTCATCCTGGAGGGAGGGGTCCACGTTGTGGGAGACCAGGGTCTGGCAGCACTGCAGTGGGAGGGAATGTATGTGACACATGGACCAGCCTCATGAGGACCAGCCCCGTGGAGGACCAGCCCCGTGGAGGACCAGCCCCGTGGAGGACCAGCCCCGTGGAGGACCAGCCCCGTGGAGGACCAGCCTGGGGCTATGCACAGGAGGGACAGGAAGGCCACTGTGGGCCAAGGACTGCCCATTCACCCACCACACCGCAAGTCTTGAATCAGGACAGCAGTTCCAGAACCCTGCCCTGTGTCCCCTAACCTCCCTGTCACTGTGCCTGGTACCAACAGTACCCACTGTGTCCAGCACCTGTAAACCAGCTGCTCTAATGGCAGGTCTGCCCGTGCTAGGGACTGAATTATTTCCCCCAAAATAATCTGTGTCAGCTTGGCTAGCCCATGGTTCTCAGTATTATGTAATTGTTCTCTATTTATCTCAACATCAAGAAAACAGAAACCTTCACCACTGCACTATCAGGCAACATCTTCACAGATGGAGAGATTGAAATTGTCAACAATTTCATTTTACTTGGATCCATAATCAACATTCATAATATTAGCAGTCAAGAAATCAAAAGACTTGTTGCACTGGGTAAAATCTATTGTCAAGGATCTCTCCAAAGTGCTAAGAGCAAAGATGTCAGTTTAAGGACTAAGGTGTGCCTGACACCAATCATGGTATTTACAGTCACTTCCTATGCACCTGACAACTGAACAATGAATAAAGATGATGAATGAATGGGTGGCTTCAAAACGTGATCTAGTGAAGGTTATTGAAACTGTGAAAAGAACAGATCCAGTGTGTCTGAGAGGAAATGCAGCCAGGGTGCTACTTCAAGGCGAGGATGGTGAAGCTTCGTCTCACAGAATCTGGGCATAGTGTCAGAAGGGGCCAGGCAGAGTTGACTAGAAGACACCTAATAATGAGAAAAATAGGATTTAATGAGACAGGATTAGAAGCAGTTATGTTAATGAGGCAAGATGACAGGATAGGGTGTCTTGAGTCAATCTCTTCTGAGATGTAAAAGAGATTTAAAAACAAGTGGAGGTCGAGGATCCCACTGTCATTAAGAAAGAAGAGACAGGGGCAGAGCTCATCCTTTGGACCTGGAGTCACTGTGCTGGGAACCTCCTGGACCCAGGGCAAGGCCAGTGAGAAGGACTGTGCCCCAGAACTGAAGGTGAGGGAAAGCCTTCATCCAGAGCTGGCACCCTGACTTTAAACTTTTGGCCTTCTGAACTGTGAGAATAAATAAATTCCTGTGGTACCTCTGTTACAGCAGTACTTCGTGACTAAGACAGCCCCCTTCTGCAGATGAGGTGAAGGTGGCTGCCAGGTGAGGGGCAGAGTTGGACTCCCAACTCAAGATCTGACACAGCCTGGCCTTCTTAGCTGCAAAATGTGAGACTTCTGACACATGTTGTTGTGAAGTGCCATCCAGCTGCGAATGACTCATGATGACCCTATGAACGAAGGATCTGAGCTCTGTTCTAGAACTATCCCCATTTCCCTAGTGTTCATAGAGTTTCCAAACGCCTGTTGTTTAGGAAGAGGATGGTAATCGTGGTCCCAACTCCTGCAGCAGCACCTGTGCTGTGTGCACTGATGGGAGGGAGGACAGAGCCTCCGTCACCTTACTGCCAGCAGCAGACTAAGTCAACAGTGACATCCAAGCCCACGCTCTCAATCCACACCCCACACCCACTCACATTCACACCCATCTCCATCCACAGCTACGTCAACTCACATCCACACTCACACTTCACACTCATACCCACAGTCACAGCCACACCCACCTACACCCACACTCACACCAACACGCTGACACCCACACCTTCTACTCACACACCTCCATCCACCCATATCCACGCACACTGACGATGAGTCCCTTCTGATGCACAGTGAAGCTACAGCACGGAACACGTCTGCCCCTCAGGGTCCCACGCACAGTGACCCTGACCCTCGGGGTCCCACGCACAGTGACCCTGACCCTCGGGGTCCC
>NW_006399877.1:2366584-2370549 GCF_000299155.1 Elephantulus edwardii
GGGGTCCCACGCACAGTGACCCTGACCCTCGGGGTTACAGCACAGTGACCCTGACCCTCGGGGTTACAGCACAGTGACCCAATGACACAGAGCACGGCTGCCCCTCAGAGTCCCCCAGACAGCACTCAGCCTCAACTTTCCCCTGAGCACCTAGTGGGCTTGAACTGCTGACTTTTCGCCAACACAGAGCACTTCAGTCACGCAGCACTAGGCTCCAAGCATGCACTAATCCCATCACATCGGTCACCAGCCACTCTCACTCGCGACCTGCAGGATGGCACAGCTCTGCCCCCACGAGGGATCCTCCCTGGAGGAGACTGCCTCACCTGTCTCCCCAGGACCAGCAGGTGGATTCCAACTGCTAACCTGTCAGTTATCAGCTGTGTGTTTAACCACTGTGCCACCAGGGTCCTGAACATCACCAGGAAGCTGAGAGCCTGTGAGAGGCTGGACTGTAGGAGAGCCTGGCACCCAGGCCACAGGGACACTGGTCACAGCCTGGGCTGGTCAGTGAGCCGGACAAGAGTTGTACTCTTAATGCAATGACATCCACGGTACACGGTGACTGTGGAAACCGTGTGGCTGCCCTCCTGCCACACGTGTGCACGCTGTTCTGTGCGTTACGTGCATAAGGGCTCCAGCTCACTGAGCGGCAGGGGCGGCAGCGATGATGGGCACAGTTGCCCTCAGCTGCTTAACCTAAAGGGTCACAGTTCAAACTCGCTCAGAGGCACGACAGAGCAAGGCTTGGAACTCTGCTTCCTTACAAGACGACAGCCAGGGGACCCTCGACACAACGCTGTCAGGGGCAGGGGCCAACCTGATGGCAACTAACAACCACAACACAAGACACGGTGTTAGCCCCCCTCTTGCTAACCACACCCCAACTCTCCAGCCAGCAGGGAAGGGTTTCAGGGAAGATAGGCTCTCCCCAGCCTCAGGGGTGAGCCAAGCCTGGTCCAGCGGGTCGTGGTCATGGCCCTACTTCGGGTCGAGAGGCCCCAGCCCAGGCTCCTCCCGGAGGCATTCAGAAATTACTGGCTTGTGAGGACAGCGGGGGACTGGGAAGAACGTCCTCCTGCTGGATGCAGAGAGGGTCAGGCCAGCTCAGAGCTGACTTGGAAGGTGCACTCAAGCAGTTCTGGCTCAGAGGTGGGAGATGTGCCGTGCGAGGGCCGCCTGCCTGGCCCCTTCTCTGACACCATTAGATGAATGGCCAAGGCCCAAGGTGGCTATGAACTTGGATTTAATTTGCCGAGAAGTGTGGGCCCAAAAAAGGGTGGTGTCTAGGCAGAGTGGCCTGGAGACATTCAGAACCACCACCTGTGGACTTGGGTGTGCAGTGACTCATCCTTGACAGTGAAGGCATTCCTGACAGGCCTCCAGACATGTTTGTAGAACGAGGGAGAAGATGCTTCAGTCTGTGGCCTCTCAGTTACTCAGCTCAGCCACGGTGGGGCAGCTGAGAGAACCTGAGGAGGCTGGCAGGAAGCTGGGCTGCGGTGTTCCTGTGCTCCTGTGAAGTGTTTATGGACATGCAAGTGTTCACTGACTGAAGGACGCACATCTGACAGAAGGTGGTGCTGGTCTGGGGCTTTTCCTAGTGATGGGGGTGGGAGGGCAGAGGAGGAGGAGGGTGGGGTGGAGGAAGGCTGGGAGGAAGGAGGGGAAGAGGAGGATGGAATGAGGAGGAGGAGGAGAGGAATGGAGGAGGCTGAGGAGGAGGGTGGGATGGAGGCAAGGTGTGGTAAAGGATAGAACAGAGAGGAGGGTGGGCTGGGAGGAGGGTGAATAGGGAAGGAGGGTGGGATGATGGAAATTTGGGAGAGGGTGCAGATTAGGGTCGAAGGGGTTTGGGTTCTGAATGCAGGGACTCTAAGAAGGACAAGTTTGGGAAGGGGGACTCTGAGCTGTTTCAAGATGCCCTCAGGACCTGAAGCAAGGACCTTACTACAAGCAGATCTTAGTGACATGGCTGGTCCACTCCCAGACCCTCGTAGTACAGCTAGCCTGACTAAGAGTCTGGGGAGTGCTGGTTCCCAGCGCACAGAATAGCTATGCTCACGGTATCCAATGCCCGTGCAGTGTGCACTTACACGATGAAGCTTAAATGCTGCAGTGGGACCACCCAGTGTGACACAGAGGGACCACCTGGTGTAAATGCAGGGGGACCATGTGATATGGGGGGACCACCCAGTGTGACGCAGGGGACCACCCGGTGTGCTTCAGGGGAACCATGTGATGCAGGGACCACCCAGTGTGATGCAGGGAGACCAGTGTGACACAGGGGGACCACCCAGTGGGATGCAGGGAGACGTGCTGCAGGAGAACCATGAGATGCAGGGACCACCCAGTATGATGCAGGGAGACAACCCAGTATGACGCAGGGGGACTACCTGGTGTGCTGCAGGGGAACCATGTGATGCAGGGACCACCCAGTGACCATGTGATACGGGGGGACCACCCAGTGTGACGCAGGGGGACCACCCGGTGTGCTGCTGGGGGACTATCCCTGTCATGGAGCTGGCTCTGCGGCACCAGCAGCACCAGGTCTGTCTTTGGGTCCCAGCTTTGCCATCTGACATTGGCAAGTGCCATGGAATGACTTGTGTCCCCTAGAATATCTGGATGACGATTCTCACAGGTTGACAGTTCTGTAATGATGTCATGGGGCAATCCTGTAATGCTGTAATATGGATGTGGTCTGAGGTGGCCACAGTCAGTGGTCAGGGTACGAGACTGGGCTGCCACAGCCTCGTCAGGTCACAGCCCTGACCTGGTAAAGGGCACTTCCCTGGTGTGACCTGCACCCCTTCCATCTTAACAAGAGATAGAAGGTGTGTGATGAGAACATAGGTGAGACCTCAGCGTCACTGAGAAGAGCCCAGGCAGATCGTGCCCTGTGGTTCCAGGACCCTGTGCTGAGAAGCTCCTGGACCAGGAGGAGCAAGCTGACCTTCTCGCAGGGCTGCTGCGAGGTGATGGCCGTCAGAGGGTGGCCAGCGGCCTGAGCACTCAGGGACTTTCTAGTTTCACCATGGTGTCCAGTCCCCCCCACCTCACCTCCAACTGCCCATTCTCAGCAGCATCGTGAAGTGGGGTCCCGCCCCAGGAGTCTCTCATGATGGGCGCGCCCATTATCAGGAGCCGGTCCAGAATGGGGGTGTGGCCGCCTCGAGCCGCAAAGTGGAGGGCTGTGGCCCCCTCGTTATCCCTCACGGTCAGGCCGATGTCCGTGAACATGACCTGGGGCAGAGGACAAGGGGTATCAGGCTGATGCTGGATGCAGGGAGGAGGCTCCTGGGGGGCGGAGGGAGAGGCTGAACATGGGGTGCTCCTGGGGGAAGTGAGGGAGAGGAAGGAGAGGGGCAGCAGCGGGGCTGGACACAGGGAGTGGACTCCAGCGAAACGTGTGTCTACTGGGGAGGTGGGGACAGAGCTGATGGCTGGTCCAGGCTCCGGGGCGGGTGTGGTAATCCTGGAGGGTGTCTGTGGAGGCTTCTTCGCCCCAGTTGGGCCTGGGCTGGTTCAAGACATTAAAACACCCTCGTTATCACTAAAGACATTAAAGTGAGCTTGAGGGTGAAGGGAGAGGAGGTGAGGGCAGAAGGGGGGCACCCTGAGGTCTGAGGGAGGAAGGAGGGTGCCCTGGGGTCTGAGGGAGGAAGGAGGGCGCCCCGGGGTCTGAGGGAGGAAGGGGGGCGCCCTGGGGTCTGAGGGAGGAAGGGGGGCGCCCTGGGGTCTGAGGGAGGAAGGGGGGCGCCCTGGGGTCTGGGACCTGTGCTCATCACCTCTGCCCCACCCCCATACTGGAGCCTGGAGCCCTGATCCGAGTCGGCTGCAGCCACACAAGGTGACACTGTGGTCAAGTTGGCCAAGCTCAAGGTCACCAATTGGTTAAGGATCTGGTCTCTGAGCTGCTCAGTCTGGGCCAAGGCACATGAAGTGGGGGTGGGCCTGGGGTA
>NW_006399877.1:2370723-2384707 GCF_000299155.1 Elephantulus edwardii
GC
The DNA here is from genome assembly GCF_000299155.1 of Elephantulus edwardii. NCBI lineage: Eukaryota > Metazoa > Chordata > Mammalia > Macroscelidea > Macroscelididae > Elephantulus > Elephantulus edwardii. The sequence continues at coordinate 2,370,726 of NW_006399877.1, forward strand.
GGTGGGACGGGGGGAGGGGGAGGCATGTCTGCTCAGCCTGACCCCCACAGCTGTGGGTGCCCACGCCTCAGGTGGTCAAGCTGGGCCCGGGGACGGAGCCGGCATGGCAGAGGCAGGAAGGGCTCTGGTGCCCACTCACCAGCCAGACAACGAGCGAGTAGTGGCCGCGGGCAGCGGCCGCATGCAGTGCGCTCATGCCGTCCAGGGCGCGCAAACGCACGTCGGCGCCGCAGTCCTTGACCAGGAACTGTGCCAGGTGCAGGTGGCCCTCCTGGCAGGCCAGGTAGAGGGGGGAGGCGCCGCTGCGCGTCCTGCGGTTCACGGCGCTGTGGGAGGAGGCGGTGTCAGGGGCGCGGGGTCTGGAGGGCCGCCATTTGGCCAGGGCGGTGTCCACCCCCGCAGGGCCACCTGCAGCACCGTCATCCGAGGCAGGGACAGCGGAATGGCCCTTGACCGTCCCCATGGCCATCACACTGCACAGCACACGGGGCTGACCTCCAGGGACGCGATCTCAGTGCAAGGGGTGAGTGGTCAGCCTGACGCCAGCGGCCAGTGCCCCCTGCCTGCCACCCCTGCGGGCTGCACGCGCCCAGGCCTCTTTAGATTGATCCCTGATCCAGGGCTGTAGGCAGGAGTTTAGAGGTAAGGAGCTGCGCTGCCAACCCAAAGGCTTCAACCACAGGAGAAGGACGGGCTGTCTCCTCCCGTGATTTACTGCCTCTGAAAACCCACTGGAGGGTCAGCTATGAGTCAGTCCTGCCTTGATGGGACACGGCAGGACAGAGGGACCAGAGAAGGGCCCCTTACCCACTCTACCCTCCCCTACATCACACAAAGGGAGCCCAGATCCCCAGCGCCAGGCTGCAGGGAACTGAACAGGCCCCTGGCGGCAGCAACCAGCCACGCCCATATAGGACACTTGACTGCAGGGCCTGGAGCTCCTCCCTTACTGGGGTCCCAGGGAGGTGAAAATCATGTAGGGAGTGGTCCCTGCACCTTGAGTCCGGTCAGGACCCCATGCAGCGGGCACTGTGACTCTCAACACTCTCAGGACGCTGCCAGGGTGGGACAGGCAGCTCAGTACGAATGTGGGGGAGGTCAGAGAGGTCACCGTGGCCTGGCCGGTGGGCCTGCAGCAAGCTGGTCTCAGCTCAGATAGGCAGTGGAGGTGGGAGTGGCGCCAGGTCCAGCGGCCTCCGTGCCTTTAGAGAGAATTAGAATGTGTGTACACGTGCCTGGGAGTACAAACGTGGGAGTGTGTGCGTTGTACGTGTGTGACCTTTCATGTGTGTGTTTGAGAGTGTGAGAATGTGTGTGTGGCTTTGTATTTCTGTGAGAACGATGTGTGCATGCATGTGGGTGCGTGGTGTGTAAGCTTACGTGAGAGTGCGCCTGTGTGTTCATACACGTGTGTGGACGTGCGTGCGTACTGTGTGTTGTGAGGGGCTGTGTGAAATGTGCAACATGTGTCCGTGAACGTGTGTTAAGTATAGGTGGACGTGCATGTGAGCGTGTGACTGTAGACATGAACATATGTGTGTTCGTGCTTTTAAATAACTGGGGGTGGTGGTGTCTGTGACTGGGAGCTGGTTTGTGACACAAGTGTGGGCGACTGAAGGCTGGTTTTCAAGTGATAGCAACTGCTACGATGACCACGCTTCTGACAGCATCGTGGGGCTGAGAGGGCTTCAGGACACACAGGGGGGACAATGGCACTGCACTTGAGCTGCCGAGGCCTGTCACAGGCCAGCGCACGGACAGAGGGACACGGGGTGGGGGAGTGGAGTCATGAGAACCTGGAGCTGAGGACCCGTGGCCAGGAGTTCCACTCTCGGCAGGAAACCAGAAACCCAGAAACGGGGTCCCGAGGCCCCTGTGCCTCACAGTGGGTGTCTGTGCTGGGCAGAGAGGCCCAGATGGGAGTCAAACTGCACCCACCCTCCTACACCTTCCCTGAGGGTCCCAGCATGGAGGGCACGTCCAGGCCACCTGACCAGCTGCCTTCAGCCCTCAGGGACCCTTGTTTGCTGCACATGGCACAGGGCACCCCCCCTGTCGGCAGTCGCTCTCTCAGTGGCCCACAGGCTGTGTGTAGGCTGTTCCAGGGCCCTCACCCCTCATGGTAAAACATCCACCTCCCACCACGCCTGGCCTTACACCAGGAGGGCACCAAGCCCTTCCTGACCCAGCTCTAAACCTTGCCCCCTTGGTCCCCTCCCTGGGACAGTGTGCCCCTGCTAGACCCTCCCAGGCCCGCTCCTGGCTCCTATGTGGGTGCCGCACCTGCTGTGGGCAGCCACCAGGAGCTTCAGACAGGTCAGGTCTCCACTGACAGCGGCGTGGTGCAGGGGCAAGGCCCCCTCCAGGGTGGCCAGTGTGGCTGAATGGCCCTCTCGAAGCAGCCACTCCACTACTACGGGGTGTCCAAACCGGGCAGCCAGGTGCAGAGGGGATACTCCTGAGCCATCTTGGTCCTGTAGGGGCCAAAGGTGGGGCTGTGAGCCCAGCGGCCAGCCAGGCTGTCCCACCAGAGCATTGTGGGTAGAGCTCCGGTCTGACCAGGCCACCCTGCCCACCCTTCTCCCTACTCCGTGTGCACTGGGCCCCACCACAGCACTCCAGCCAGGGGCCAGGTCCACTCCAGGAGGTGACGGGGCTGCCCCCAGTGTCCACAGGCTTCTCCTCTTGGCCATTGAGGTGCCACCTGCCAAGAGTGCCCAGGCCAGACTTGGGTGGGCGGCAAGCTCCTAGTCCCTGTCCAGGGACCCAGCAGATCACAGCAGCCTTTGGGAGAGGCCTGTCTGGTCAGGGGCTGGCCGTGGCTCCCAAGGCTTTAAGGACAATGGACGTGGGGACAGGGCAGGCAGGATAAGGGGAGCTGGGCCCTGGAGGGGAGCCCAGCAGGGTGACTGTCCACCAATATTTAGCTGTCTGTGTCCCCAGCAGCGCCTTGAGCCTTGTCCACCCCACACCCACCCACGGCTCCCACCTCCTACCCTCAGCTCTACTGCCTGAGGGCTCCTGACACTGGCTTTACCCACCCCAGGCCGTGGCTCCTGTGCGGGGCGGACAGCAGGCATGTGGGAGGAGAGTGAAGACCCTAGGGTGGAGGAGGCCGCTGGGACTTTCTAGGAATGCAGGTCTGCTTGGGGTGACCTGGGATTTGAACCAGCCACGGGCTGATAGTGTGTCCCCATGGACAGATGAGTACAAAGAACCAGGACTGAGTCCTCAGCATGCTGGTGTCAGAGCACCTGGGTTCACACCTCCCCACTGCCCTGCAGCCCACAGCCCCCTCACCTGCAGGCCACAGCCCCCCTCGCGGACCAGCCAGCACAGTTCAGCCAGGTGGCCGGTGGCAGCTGCGTCGTGGGCCGGGGTGGCCCCGTTGTGGGCCCGCTGGTTGCCGGGAAGCCGGGCCTGCTGCACCAGCAGCTTCACGCAGTCCAGGTGGCCGGCGCGCGCGGCGAGGTGGACCAGGCCGGCGCCCAGTGCATCGGTGGGGCCCGAGCCCAGGGCCCCCTCCGTCAGGAGCCGCTCCAAGGCTGCCCGGTCTCCCTGCTTGGCGGCCACCAGCGCCCGCTGCTCCGCCATGCCCAGCCACCCAGCAACCTGGCACCCCAGTGGCTCCGCTCTGCGCCCACAGGCCAGGCTTCCTGTTTCAGCCGTGGGCACGAGCCCCCGGATCCGGTTACCGATAACAACGCTGAGCGCAGATGGGAGGCGGCGAGTGCCGGGCAGGGGGGCCATGGGTCCACGCCACTCCCCATGGGGGCCGGGGGCTGTGGATGCACTGTGAGGTCCCCCAGGGACGAGGAGGCAGGGTAAGTGGGGGGTGCTGGTCTATCCCTGTGGGTGTCTAGCACCTTGTGTGTCTGCTTGGTGCGAATGTCCTCTCTGGGCAGCAGCAGGCCCAAGTGGACTTTTCCATGGGCCTGGGGCAAGCTGCCTGGGCCAGAGCAGGCACCTGGGGCCAGAGGGGTGCACCTGTCCACCAAGTGGGGTGTCTACACAGCAGTGACCTGCTGGGGGCTAGTGCTCTGAAGCACAGCAGCAAATCCACACTTGGCTCCTGGACCCCTGGCCTGTGGCCTCTTAGCCCAGGGGAAGGGGGCGACTTCACAGGGCTCTCCATGCCCTGCTGTGGGCGCTGTGGACCCTGCAGATAATGCAGGGTGTGGTCTGAGGTGGGAGAGGTCATTTGCCTGGCCTCCAGCCAGTGGCAAGCCCGTCCACCCTTTCCAGACTGTTCTTCCCTGAGGGGGACACCATAGCCCCATCACACTGGACCTGCCCCCCAAGAACCTCAGGGTGGGGTCTTTCCACACCCCTGTGCTGTGATGAGATGGGTGCTAGCACGTGGCCCTGCTCCCTCAGTGTCAGGTGCGTGGACAGAACCCCGCCAGGGACCAGGCTTCCCCCGCAGAGCACCAGATGCAGCATGGTGGATCCAGGGTGTTTATTACTGTCCGTTCCAGGTCTTCACACAACTCCTAACTGAAGGCTGCATGCTGACCGGTCGTTCTCAGAAAATACATCCCGTGTGGATGTCCCTGTGACACCAGGGTGGTGGCACGTGTGGCAACGTCCTCAGACAGGTGAAGAGTCCTTTAGTGAAGGAGGTGACCACGGAGGCCGGCTCACAGCCCACATCCCACCCTGGGGACCAGGAGGACCACTGATCACACCTGCCCCACATCCACTGGGGGCCCGAGAGGGCGACAGTGGCCTGCTGGTGTCAGAGGGGCAGCCATCCAGGCGGTCACAGCTGGCCAAGGGTGTGGATGTGGACCCCACAGAGGTGCAGGGGAGGGACCTCGTCTGCTGTCATAGTCACAGAGAGGACAGGACAGCGAGCACTCAGCTATTGTCCTGAGGGCAGCCCACCCACCTATGTGTATCCATGTCCATCTGACCACTGGACATGACACAAGTGGCCATCCTGTGTGGGTGTGCCCCTGGCCTGTGACTGACTGTCCCATGTAGATACATGTCCCTGGGCCTGCGGGTGGGTCCATGTGAGGTGGGTCCCTGGCCTAGAGGGTGACCATCTCATGTGAGGTGGGTGTCCCTGGACCTGGGGGTGACTGTCCTATGTGAGGGGGGTGACTGTCCTATGTGAGGGGGGTGACTGTCCTATGTGAGGGGGGTGACTGTCCTGTGTGAAGTGGGTGCCGTGGGCCTGGGGGTGACTGTCCTATGTGAGGGGGGTGTCCCTGGGCCTGGGGGTGACTGGGGGACAGCTGGCCTCTTCAGGACTCTTGTGGGAAAGTGAGCCTGCCATGCACTCCCAGGTTGCTGGCCCTCAGGCGGCAGGACAAGGTGGAGACTCCGAGAAGCCAGGAAGCCATCACCTCCTGGCCCTGCGGGAGGAGGAGGCCATGGTCCTGGAGAGTGGTGGGCACTCGGGCTGCTCTGCTCCAAGCTCTAGGCTCACAGTGGAGGGCCAGCCTCGGCCTTCGGGGTGTCCAGCCGGGCCACAGCCCGCTTCAGGTCCTCCACCACAAGGTCCACCTCTGCCCGGGTGGTGCTGCGCCCCACGCTGAGCCGGAGGGCGTTCCGGGCCACGTCAACAGGGACTCCACAGCTCAGCAGCACTGGGGAGGGCCTGGAAGGAGAGGGGTCAGCCGTCAGAGCCCCCACCCGCAGTATTCCTGGGGAAGGAAGGAGAGGGGTCAGCGGCCAGAGCCCCCAGGTACTTCTGGGGAAAGGTCTAGTGGGACAGAAGGGTCTACTCCTCTGGGAGGGACTAGAAGGCCCCAGAGCTCGGCTCACACGCACTGAGAGCCCCAGGCCTCCCCGCTGCTGCAGGGCTGATTCTGACTCGGCCGCCATCTTTAGGGGAGCCACTGCTGCGTCATCCTTCCCGGGAGCAGCCGATGACCACCCACCAGGCCAGCAGGGCTCCTTGTCTACCCGGAACCAGGGCCGCGGTGCCCACCGACCCCATGGCCGCCCGCGGGCTCTCTGAGGGGATCTTCACGAGACTGCCCGTCTCTCTCCTTGGAGCAGCTGGGGGATTCGAGCCACTGCCCTTTAGTTTTGCTGCCCTGATGTAACCCTCTCCTTGCCCAGAGTTCTCTGGCTCACGGCAGGACCCACAGTTACTGACCTAAGATGTGGTTCCATAACAGGAGACTTCTAGGAGGTGGTCGGTCAGCAGGCCAGAGCCGACCAGCACCCAGCCCCACTGCACCCCCTCATGGTCCCAGTGCCTGGTGGGGCGGAGCTGGGAAGGCGGGATCACTGACCCCAGCCTGGGAAATGTCCCCTGCATTTCCACCTCTGCCTGAAGGCAGGGGCTCTGGCCTGATGACCCCTGTCCTTTGCCCCCACAACCCAGGAGCCAGTGGGATCCCAGATGCCCCCCAGGCTTCTCCTCTGCTCAGGCCTGCACAGCCCCACACCACACCCCCTCCAGGTAGACTTCTCCTTCTACTGCCTCCAACAAGACTTCTCCTTCTACTGCCTCCAACACAGGCCACCAAGGGCACCTGCCTCCCCACCTGCAGCTATAAGCAAGCGGGGTCTGCCCACCCCTGGGACCCCAAACTGTCTGCTGAGATGGTAGGCGCTGTCCTCATTGACCCGTGCCTCAGTTTCCCACCTCAGGTGTGGTAAGCACATGATGAGGAAGAGGACAGCCAGAGGGGACAGCGACCCCCCCCCCACACCCTCCAACCCCAGCTTTTACATGGAGGCCACATTATCGGGGTTCGTCTCTCTCCCCAACTCTTCCCTCAAAGAAGAGAAGCACCGCCACCCCCAAATCCAGAGCCTCCCTCCCCAGAGCTCACCCCTTCCTCTCTCTGGAGCTCACACGGGCACCTGGCCATCCCCTGCAGCACAGCCCCTCTCCAGCCCCTTGGGGCCAGCACGGCTCATGTCCACAGTCAGCCATGCAAACACAGACCCCTTGCCCTTTGAGAGCCCTAATGGGGGCTGGACGATAACAGGGAGCCAGGCAGTGACACGGTACCCGTCACATTGTGAACGGCATGTGTCAGCACTTACTGGTCCCCGAGGTCCGAGTGGCATGCGGCACCCACACTGGCCAGCAGCGTCCTGCACTGGGCGAGCACCAGGCGGCCTGCCAGGGAGAGGGTGGTCCTGAGACAGTGTTGGCCTCACCCCAGTCCTGTTGACTGTCTGCATTCACTTCCCTTGGGGGCCTCCCAGGTCAGGTGTCCCTTCTGCACCCCCATGGAGTTCTGGGAGAAAAGACATCCTCCTCCCTTGTCCCAGAGCAACACAGACCATCAGGGTGGGACGAGGGAGCCAAATCACCTTGCAGCTGGGGTCCCTGGATGGAAACATTACAGGTGTTAGGGAGTCGCTCTGTCCCTGGAAAGTGGCTGTTGAAGCAGGTTCTCTTCCCAAATGCAGCCTGAAAAGGGCCAGGAAGGAGCAGCGACAATGTCACAGCACACACCCAGCCACGTTCTGGGAAACACACGTTTATAGACATCAACACTTACACTGACGGGGTGTTGATACACGCAGGGAGCTCTGGGGTTTATACACGCAGGGAGCTCTGGGGCTGTGATCAGCACTGCGTTCAACTGCTAACATCTGCAGTGTTTCAAACCCATCAGCAGCTTCTTGGGAGAAGGACGGACCATCTAGTCCTTCACAGCCTTGGAAACCCGATGGGTGGGCAGGAGTCGGCTGTAAGCTCGGAGGAGGAGGCATCTTCCTGACATAGGGGAGCGACCATGAGGGACGCAGGAAAGTAGACGGAACGAGACCATGTGAGCGGAGGGGACCATCACAGACTGTGGCTGAAAACCCGCTGGAGGGTCAGCTGGGGTCGGTTCCCCCTCCACGCCACACAGTGAGGCTGAGGCTCTGGCGGCCTGGTCGTAAGGAACTGCACTGTCAGACCAAAGGCACGCGGTTCGAGGCCCCCAACCGCTCCACGGCTCTAGACAAGAGTGCACAACCTCCTCCCTCGAGGTTCCCTGCCTGTGAAAACCCGCTGGAGGGTCAGCTAGGGGTCAGTTCCAACGTGAGGATCCCAGCAGGTGAGACGCTGATCTGATTCTCCCTCTGGTCCTTCCTCCTCCCCCTGGCTGTCCCGTCCAGCCCCCTCCTCTCCAGGCGGGTCCATGCGCATCACTGGGTGGCCTTCAGTTGCCCCCTTGTGGCGGGGCCTAGGCTCACCTGCAGCTGCTCCTCCAGGTAATCTCTGATCTCTCTCATGTGGGCTTCGTAAACCTCGCAGTTCTCGCTCACCAGCTCTGCGGCCTGAGGACAGACACATTCTGCTCAGCAGGACAAGGGTAGGGGGCAGAGGGCGCGCACCCACCAGGGTGAAACCGAGGGCAGGAGACTCAGTGATCTCAGGCACAACAGACCGGACACTGCCTCCTCCTGGCTTGGAGGCAGCATGTCCTGCGTGCATCTTCGAGGGAAGGATGCTGTGACCTGTTTTTGTACTTTGGGCATGCTGTCAGGGGACTCTGGAGGAGAATGTCATGTTTAGGGGTAAAAACTGCTCTTACAGCCGCTCCAGTGCTTTTTAGAGGCTGTAAATCACACAGGAGATTGCTGCCCATTTCCCTCCCAGGGTGCAGCTGCAACTCCACACCCACTAGGCCACGAGAGCCCCACCGCTTGGAAAAGAGTGAGCAGAAAAGGGGAAGACGGTCACTGAGGTGGCCAGGCCAGAGACGGGGCTACAGCAGTGGGCTCGGGGAGAGTGGCACCAGGCGGCTGGCTCGCCCTCCTTGCTCGGTCGCCTTCCATCTGGCTGTGCTTCGAGGCACCATTTCCTAACAAGTTAAATGCCCGAGGCAGCCCGGCAATCCACAGGTGCTTTATTCCCATCTACATGTGCCCACTTCAGGCCACTGTCACACAGGGTCCTCCTCACTTGTCAGACTTCTCATCCTGCTGTTACACACCTAATAAGCCCTGATGGCAGAGCATGCAACGTGCCCGGCTGCTAGCCAAAAGGTCAGTGTTTAAATCTACCAGCCAGTCCTTGGAAGAAAGATAGACAGTCTCCTCAATAAAAGATCCCAGGCTAGGAAGCTGCAGAGGGTCATCACGTGTGAGAGTTGCCTGCACAGAACCTGATGGAGGGGCACCATGTGTCAGGGTCGCCTGGGCAGAACCTGATGGATGGGCACCGTGTGTCACAGTCTCCTGGGCAGAAGTGGACTTACTGCACAGGACACCACAGTGTCAAGGTAGCTCTCCTCTGCAGTAGGAAACAAAGGAAGAAAAGTGCGTGCCCTGCTTAGCGCAGGGAAGCGCGGTACTCCCCGCGTCTGTTGGGGCTGTCCAGGAAGGGAGGGGAACCCTAGCTTTTTCCTGTGTCACTCCACAACACGACCTCCTAAGGTCCCTGGTCAACCTAAAGGTTGGTGGTTCAGACCCAGCCAGCAGGACCACAGAAGAGCATGTCTGGAATGTGTCTCTGCAAAGATTCCAGCCTAGAAACCGCTATTGGCTCCTCTTCTGTCCCGTGGTGTCCCCACAAGTAAGAACTGACTGACAACCAAGTCCTGGACAGCCAGAGACCTCTGGAGACTGATGGGCGAGCCAATGAATCATTCTGTCCAAGGTTCCCAAGAGCAACAAAAACACGGCCCTGAACTGACCTTTCCCCAATGAAAGGCCCTTCTGAGCAGCCCTCAGCTCTGCCCCTGGGCGTGGCACCTCCCACCCTGGGCAGCAGGCCAGCTCGTCATGCCCATGCCAGCGCACAGCGGAGTCGGCTTACCTTCCCGAGGCCCGCGATCATCGGCGTGTTCTCCGTCCTGCGAGAGACAAGGGTTAAATCCTGACCTGCGCAGAGCACATGCACAACGCGATGAGGTCCTATGGACAGGTGTCCCAGGCTGCCTCCCGGTGCGGGTACATGAGCCATCGCACTAAGGGCTTCCTAGAGCAGGCCCCTGGAGTCACAACGGCAGATGTGACCGATGGCCTCCATCCACATCAAGGTGTGACAGCCGTGGCTCGGATGTGAATGCAAAATGTGGGGTGTCCGAAGCTGGCCTTCCCTGTTGGGGGCACCCTCCTCCCGCGTGGCCCAGAGCTCTCTCCACTTCAGCCCCCACAGTCAGGTCTGGGTTGTGGGTCGTGGCTCCTGTGGCCCTCAGGACAGTAGAGTGGAATGCTGCCCAGTGCTGCACCGTCCCAACCCCTGTGCTGTGGCCACTGTCACTGTGTCACATGGAGGCACTTACTGTTCCCACTGTCCCTCGGCTCTTCAAGCACCATGTCCTCCCGGAAATGGCCCTCCTGACAGCGTGTATGGGAGCGATCTTTCTATGGAGCACTGGACATACTCCCGTGACACAGATTTGTTTATTCTGCTAGCGTCCACACGTGCTCAGCATTCTTCACCAACATCGTAATGCAGGGAAATCCTTCCTTCTTCCTTGTCCAGCTTTCACGTGCACAGGAAGTGAACACCAGTTCCGTGGCTTGGGGCAGGGCACCTTATCCTCAAAGCGGCACCCTGGCTTTTTGACGTGTCGGGGTTTTTCACAGCAGATTTGCCCAATGCAGTATGTTGTCTGATTTCTTACTGCTGTTTCGCTGGGTGTTGATGGTGGGTCCTTGACAAGTTCAATGTTTTCTCCATCTATCATGATGTCATCTATAGGTCCAGTGGTGAGAAACTGTGTTTTCTTTCTGTGGTGGTGAAATCCACACTGAAGGTTGTAGTTTCTTTTTACCAGTAAGTGCTTCGCGACCTCTTCACCGTCAGCCGGCCCGGCCGTGCTCTGTGCGTGTGTCAGGCTGGTGGCTCATCTTCCTCCAGTCCTCGGGGCACATTCTGCTCCCTGGAGCACAGTTCCTGAGTGTTTGCTCAGCACACCTTTTAAGGTCGGTGAAAGTCCCGCTCGTCAAGCACCTGTCTCCTCTGTCCACACACAGGCTCTGTCCGAGCACGGTACCCACCTGGGATTCCTTAGTTATACACGGTTGGTTCTGCCTCCACAGTCGAACGCCCAGAACGATCCCGGTAACCAGGGTTACCTCTGAGGAACCCCTTCATGAGAAGGAAGGCTTCCGGTGAGAGGGGTGCCCGGCATCACTGTGTGTGCACATGCCCGAGTGTCTGTGAGACTGTGTGGTGTCTGTGTGCACTGGGTATGTGTTTGTGCAGGTGGGGTATGTGTGTAAAGTGTGAGTGTGTGGTGTGAGTGTGCATGGGGTGTGTGTGGGGGCGGGGAGTGTATGCATGTGGTAGGGGGTGTGTGTGGATATCAGGTGTATGAGTGTGGGATGTGTGTGGATGGGATGTGAGGTATTGTACATGAACACGTGTGTGTGTGTGTGTGTGTGTGTGGAGTGTATGAGTTGAGTGTGTAAGCGTGCAAGAGGGTCTATGTGTGTGCAGGAAATGTGAACATGTGTGCTGGGTGTAAGTGTGTGTGTATGTGTGTGTCGGGGTATGAGCAACTTGTGAGCATGTATGAGTGTGTGTGTGTGTGTGTGTGTGTGTGTGTGTGTGTGTACACACGCAGGAGAAGGACTAGGAACCTCTGATGGCCAGTGTTTCCTACACGTTGATCCAACAAACTGGAAAAACAGACCTATGTGCTCATTTCCAGGAAAATAACACATAAACAGACGACACAGAATTTTTTCACTGACGAGCTTCGGCTGAATAAAATCTTCTCAAACTGCCGGAACCGGATCCTGCTGGCAAAGCAGCAGATAACAAGATAAATGGTGCGGAGAGCGTGGTAGGACAGAGGGCCGGCCACCCGGATTCTGTTCTGATGCGTCAGCTCCGTTCCCCTGGGACGGGCGCTCAGGTGCTGGGTGAGGGCTGAGCTGGGGACAGCGAGGCCTGGCTTTGTCCTCAGTCCACACCGCTTCTCACTGCGGGCTTAGAGTCCAGTCACTGCGGGATGGTCAAGTCTCACTGCGACCTGTGACCTGTCATGGCCTGGAGAAGCCACCAGTGTGAGCCAGCCGGGGGGCTCCCTATGCACCACCCTGTCCTGCACCCAGGCCCTCCCCACTCCCGCTTCCAGCGCTGTACTTCTCTCCCTCCTCTGATGGTAAGTTCAAGCCTGCTCCCCGCCTGTCTACAGCTCTGAGCGGCTGCTTCTCATTTCTCACACATTGTAGTGAAACGCTTTGAGATTATAAATGAGACACATGAACTTGTAAAACATTATACAGAGACCGTGTGCTCTCTACTCAGTTTCCACAAATGTCTACCAAAACTATGGTTCAGAGTCACAGGCAGGGTCTTGCACTGACACAGGCATGCTCTAGAACATTCCATCCCCATGAGCGTCCCTCACACTGTGTTCGACAGTCATTCCCGCTGTCCCTCTGCCCATACCCTCTCCTTAATCCCTATTAACACCCTCTCTGTCTTCCATTTCCGGGATTCTGCTGTTCTCAGGTTGTCTTGTGAATTAAATCACAGCCTGGAACATGTGGGGACTGACCCAGCACTGTCTCTGGGGACTCAGCCACCTTTCTGGACACATCAACAGTCTGCAGTACCGCGGGATCCATGAGGCAGATGGACCGCAGTCGTTTGGATGTTCCTGCTGGAAGACATCCGGTTCATTTCCAGGCCTGGGATCTTACAAATAAACCTCCTGCAAATACGTGTGTGGCTTCAATGCACACACCGTCTTCGCTCCTTGGGACAAACGTCAAGGAGTGAAACCCAGGGGTTGTGTGATAGCTACAGGCTTCGTTCTTACAGGAACTGGCTGACTGTCCACCGACTGTCCACAGCAGCTGTGCCAGCTCCGTCCAGGGGCAGTGAGGGAAGTCCTGGATTCCTCGCGTTCTCACCAGCACGTGGCGCTCTCGCTGTATTTTTTATTTTAGACATTCAGATGGGTGTGAACCTCGTCGCGGTTCCCACCTGCATTTCCTGATAGAAACAGTTTCACGTGTGTGTCATGTGTGTTCTCTTTCATGAGAAGACGTCCACCCTTTTCTGGCCAGATCGCTGGGTTTCTGCTGTTGTGTTTTGAAGAGTTCTTTATAATTCTAGGTCCCACTCCTTTGGTGTCTATGTGATCTGCACCTTCTTTTTTCTACTTCTGTAGCTTATCCTTTTTTTTTTTAGTTCATTATTTTCCTGAACAATGAAGATTGTCCCCATGGGCCAGGTGGTAGAGGAGACATGCAGGACCAGTGCTCTCATTCTGACTCCAGCAGGCGCGTACGCTGCCCTCACGCACTGGCCCTTTGATGTTGTGGATGATGGAGGGGCCGGGGTCGTCCAGGAACTCCATGCGCACCTCCGTGCACTGTCCTTGTGAGTCAGTCCTGCCCAACACCCTGGTGACTCCGGCTTGACAGGCTGCATGTGGCTAGTATCCAGACGGCTGCATAGTGACAGCTGGGCAAAAAGACTAGTTTATCATTTTAACCTTCTTAACAAGGCCTTTGATAGAGCACCCACTTTTAATTTTTATAATGCCAATTCATACTTTTTTTTGCCTTCTGTGTCATGTGCTATTGTCAAGTCTAAGATCTGTTTGCGCAGTCCTGAATCGCACGGATTCCTCCTTGCGTTTTCCTAAAGCTCACAGTCGTCTGTTTGCATTTGAGTCTGTGAGTTACGTTTTCTAAGGCATCAGACTTGGACTGAGGCTTCTCCGTGTGCATGCCCACTTCCTCCAGAGCCAGTTACCGGAAAGTTCTCCTCCTTGTCTTGAGCCCATTTTGTACCTTTCTCAGAAATCCGCTGGGTCTGTATCTGTGGGTCTTGAAGAACCTTGTCCAGATGTACAGAAAAAGATCTCATTTTAGTAGGAGATGTATTCAGTTATACTTCAATTTTTAAAGAACTGTCATCCTATATTATATAAAATTCCCCACTCCAAGAATATGATGCCTTTCCATTTTATTGAAATCTTTGATTTCTTTTAAAAGTTGTTGTTTCTGCAAAAGACTCAAGCAAGACCCACACCTCACTCCATACACAAAAACCAACTCAAGGTGGATCATGGACCTAGGACTAAAACCAAGGACTA
>NW_006399877.1:2387097-2469133 GCF_000299155.1 Elephantulus edwardii
CAGTTTCAGCAAGCAGGGTTGTGTCATCTGCATAATGCAGATTGTTGATAGATCTTCCACCAATCCTGATGCCACATTTCTTCTCATAGAGCCCAACCTCCCGGATGATCTGTTCTGCATAGAGGTTGGAAAGGTATGGAGATAGGATGCATCCCTGGCGTACGCCCTTCCCACTTTTAAACCATGCAGTGTATCCATGGTTCAAGTACAAGTTTCGCATTAGCATGATCAAGTGTGGTTTTCTGACAAGTCCTGTGCCTGCTTTGTAATTTAACACCTAAGCAGTTTGGAATCATTATAAGTGGATTGCATTTTAAATTTCAGTGTCTACAAGTTCATTGCTGATATTAAATAACCAAAAGCCAGAATGCTGCCGAGCTGGTCCTGACTCAGTGATGTGTTCTCGGGCTTCTGGGTAGAGCTAAACCTCGCCTAGCTAGTATAGCAAAGTACAGTTACTCTTTGTGTGTTTCTCTTGTGTCCCCTATCTTTGTGAATTTATTTGAGGGTTTTGAGTTTTCAAGTATACTCCCTGAGATGTCTTAAGTAGACATTCACATCCTCCTTACCCAGGGATCATTGTACTTCTTCTTTTTTGTTTTATATGTTTTATTTCCTTTTCCTGCCATTTGGGTGTATATAACTTGTCGATTTTGCAGACTATATTTTTAGTGTATATATATATATAATTTCTTTTCTTGTTGTGTACCATAGAATCGGATCTGACTGGCCCAAGAGGAGACTGCTCCCCGCCCTTTTTATATAGCCCACTGTTATCTAGTTGATTCCAACACATGGCGGCCTCTACCCGCTTTCTGAGGCTGTAATCTATACAGGAGAAGCCCACTCATCTTCCTTCCACAGGGCGGCTGGTGGACTGGAACCGGCAGCTGCACAAACATAATGCATGTATGCATATCAGCTTCAACCTGACAGCACGCACCAACACAAACAACATATCTGTCGCCTGTGACTCATAACAACCCATGCACAATACCTCTGAACCCTAACCTATCCTGAACCAGTCTCACTGACTCTGACACACCTACTCCCATTACCTCAGTTACATATCAATCCATCTTGTCCAGGGTCTTCCTCTCCTGCGCTGCCCCTCCAACCTTCCAAGTGTGATGTCCTTCTCCAAGGACTGGTCCCTCCTGGCAATATGACCAAAGAATGTGAGACAGAGCTTCAAAATCCTTGACTCCAAGGAGCAACCTGGTTTCACTCTCTCCAGGACAGACCTGATTGTTCTCTTGGCAGTCCATGGGATATTCAGCACTCTTCTCCAACACCACAACTCAAAGGCACCAATCATTCTTCTGTCATCTTTAGTCATTGCCCAGCTCTCTGAAGCATAAACAACACAGCGCACACACACCACACACACACACAAAGAGAGAAAGTGGTTACTGTAGGAATTCCAGAAGCCCCTGGAGGTGGAGTGATTAAAAATGCATCTGCTAAGCGAGCGGTTTTATTTTGACCTCCCATCTGCTCCACAGGAAAGGCTGCACGGTGGTCCACATGTGCAAGGGTCACAGCCCTGGAATCCCACAGGGCTCCTGTCTTCGGAATGGATTCCATGACAGTAGGTGTTTGTAGGTATTACGTTATACACATGCACAACTTAACTGGTAGACCCACACAGGATGATGTTATAATTTTTGTTTAAATAATCAAATGTTGTTGTTGTTGTTGTTGTTTAATGCCGTCGAGTCGTAGACGACGCATAGCGACCCTATGAATGAACAGCCTGAGCACTGTTCGTACATAGTTTCCAGAGGCAAGCCATTTCGGAAGTGGATGCCGCTCCTGCTTCCAAGCTTGATTTAGTCGGGACGCTCCAGCCAACACTGTCCACCGTGGGTGCCCATTACCATGACTGGCACATCACTGTAACAGGCATCACAGCAACCACGAGTTACCTCTGTACAGCAACGCACAGACCAGTGCTATACCACCTAGAAGAATGTTTGACAGGAAGACAATTTGAACCTTTGGGTTTAAGGCCGCCTCCTGGTTCAAACCCTAGGCCCAGGCTGGCTAGCCTCACTCCAGGGACAGAGCAAACCTGCACGCCAAACACATTCCCGGAAAAGCAGTCCACTCCAAAAGCTTGCCACGATTTCAGCACTCCCACCACCACGCTCCTGCCTTCTGGCAAGGAGAGCTTCCCACGAGCCTGAAATAATCAAATATAACTTAGAAAATAAAAGAGACGCAAAGTCCATTGTATTCTCTTCTTGTTCAGGATATTTGTTATTTCCTGTCCTGTTCCCCGGTTCCTTCCTTTATTGCTCCCTTTCTGCTTAGATGTTTTTTCTTCTGTTAGGATAAGTCTCTTTGCTACAGTCTGCTCGTACCCCTTCATCTGAGATGAGCAGTTTCCCTTTCATTCCCAAGGGACAGCTGCACGGAGTATGCAGTCCTGGTTGACGGTTCTTTACTCCTGTCACTTGGGGAATACAATACCACTTTTCTCTGGTCTCCCTGGTTTCTGTGACAGACACCTATCATTCAGACAGTGTTTTCTGTGGGTAATGTGTCTCCATCTTTTCTGGCTTCTTTCAAGCATTTTTGTCTGCCTTTTGTCTTCAGAGAGGGTAGTTATAGGTCAGGGTTCAGATCTTTTCTTCATAAGGTCGCTATGAGTCATATTCGACTCAACAACATTTATCTTTAGGAATTTCACTCTGGTCACTTTTGTCATGAATTTCTTTGGATTTCTCTTGTCTGGGGCTTGATAGCTCTCAATGTGTAAATCTGTTTCTCTTCGAATTGGGGAATTGTGTCCCCTGCCCCGCCCCTGAGGCTCTGTCCCTCCTCCCCCCTTCCCTCACTTCCTCTCTCTGGCTGAGCATGGGTAACGTGCTCTGGTTTTGCAGTTCACTAATTTTTCCTCTGTCTGTTCTGTTCCACCGTTGAGCCTCTCCCCCCGGCTTTCCCGTTCAGTTACTGGAGGTTTTAGTTCTAAAACCTCCACTTGGTTCTCCTGTGCGTCTCTTTCTTTGCTGAGACTATGCAACTTGTTCAAGTGTGCCTGTAATTGCCCACTGAAGCGTTACTACAGCGTCTGCTTTAACATTCGCCAGATCAGCCCAGCCCTGCTGACACCGCAGAGGCACCGACTGTGGACGGCATTTTCCATCTGGTTCAACATCTTCCTGGTTCTTGGTATAAGGAGTAGATTGTAGTGGGAATCTGGACATCTGTGTATTTTGCTACGTGGCTCTGGATTTTACGTCAATCTTCTGTTTGGACTGGCACTTACTGACACTGCTTTGGCATAAGGAGGGGTGTGCCGTCTAATTACTGCTGGGAACGCGAGAAGGGACATCGGTGCTTCATGTGGCCCTTCTGTCCTCGTGGTCAGGAAGACAGTGGCACATCTCGACCATCGAGGACCCAGCAGCGTCCTGTTGGTGGGCTCACTGTCTGGGTTAAGGCAATGCCGACACTTTACACCAGCTTCCTTTTCCGCAGCCTTCTGATACAAGCTCTGCAATGACTCAGTCCCATGTTAACTGATGAGGAAACCAAGGCCAAGGAGGATGAACACCATCGCCAGTTTACGCAGCTGCTCTGTGGCAGCGCCAGGTCTGACCTGGCCAGGTGTGTGTGCTCACCAGGCTCGTGTGCTCACCACACTTGCAGCCAAGGGAGAGGGGTGAGACTGAAGCAATGAAAAGACCCAGAGAAAAGACCCTTAAGTAGCTCTTAGTCATCCCCAGAGCCTGCGATCTTGTGAGTCCTGGTGTAGAGCCAGCCAAGAGGGCCATTCTGACCAAGTAATGGCATGGACTGTGTCATGGACTGTGCTAGGATGTGCTGCGAAGAGACAGGAAAAGCATCCTGTGCTTTAAAACTAACTAACTCAATCAATCAATCAATCAATCAGTCAATCATTCAATCAGTCCCAGCTCTGAACCTGAGAACAAAAGAACTAGATGGTGCCCAGCTAGCCTGGGCTGAAAGCTCCACGGTAGAAGGTTCTAGACAGAGTGTGAGAGAAAGGTGGAACAAAACTTAAAATCATAAAGGGAAACTAGGTTTGCTGCTCTGAGAGAGACTGGTGGAACCTCCGAGACTAGACCTCTTAGTCACTTTCAAGCCTGGAACTGACTCAACACAATGGCTCAACTCTCAGCCAAACAACAGACAGGCCTATAAGGAGAATAATACCACTGGAGTGGAATGTACTCTCAGGGTCCTAAACCACATGAGATCAAAGGGCATTCTCCTAGGGGAAAAGCTCAGGACACAGAAAAGATAGGGCAAATGGGTGAATGGAAATGGCACACACAGGAAGGAAGTGATACTACACAATGAGGCTGTGACCACCGTCACGAGACAGAGTCCAAGAACTGTCAAATTTGCTCTATATATTTTCACTCAAGTCACAGTAAAATTTTGAGGTGGCTGTTTAAAAAAAAAATCATCACTGTTCTACAAAAAAAGAGCAGGGACACTGGGTCAGGGCCCTTGCTTGCTTCGGATCTTACCCTGGCCTGAAATTCCGTTCTTGTCCACCTCCGAACAGCATGGGGTACAGGGGGGTCTGCTCACCCAGGCCTCGTACATAGAGAGCCCCAATCCTGGGGCCATAGAACTGAAATGAGAAGGGAGCGGTTTATTTGGCAGGAACTTTCCAAGGACAATCTGCCCACAAGCCGTGTTTGGCAGCATGCCGTAGCCATGCTCTGATGGACAGGCCCTGTCCTCCTTCGCGGCCCCCAGAGGTCCACCACCCTTGGGCCTTGGGACATGCTGACGGACAGGGCTGGCACTGGACTTGCCTTCCCAGCTCTGCGGCCAGCAGAACTCCCCCACATGCCACGAGACAGCGTTTGTAGGAGGAGCGAGTCATAACTGCAGTTGCACAGGCTTTTCTGGTATGTGAGTCCACAATTTCCCGACAGTATTACAGGGAAATGACGCGCCTCAGCGCCAGGCCAATCCACGCATGCCTTTGGGAATCGGCTGGGGACTGTGTTTTAAAACAGAATTGCTGTTATTGCTGTGTTCCATCGAGTCAGAACCGATTCATAGCTGTCGCTCTGGCAGGTTTTCACACGCTGTAAATCACATGGGAGAAAACTGCTCACCTTTCTTCCACAGAGCAACTGGTGAATTCAAAATACATGCCTCTGGGTTGGCAGCGCAAGTCCTTACCACCAAGCGACCAGAGCTGCCCAAACCTCATGCTGTTGTTTGTTGTTGTTATGTGCCCTCAAATTGCCTGTGACTCACAGCAACCCTGTGTACATTAACTCTGAACCCTGCCCTATCCGGAGCTAATCTCACTGTCACTGACAGACTTAATCCCATTTCTCTAGTCACTAAGTCAATCTTTCTCATCCAGGGTCTTCCTCTCCTGTGTTGTCCCTTCATCTTCCAAGCACGATGTCCTTCTTCAAGGACTGGTCCCTCCTGGCCAAGTGCCCAAAGTATGTGAGACAGAGCCTCAGAGCCCTTGCCTCCAGGGAGCAGCCCAGGTTCACTCTCTCCAGGACAGACCTGTTTGTTCTCCTGGCTGCCCACGGTGTAGTCAATACTCCTCCAGCACGACAACTCCAAGGCATCAACCCTTCTATCAACCCTAGATAGTGTCCAGCTCTTCGATGCATAGTAAGTAATTGCAAACACCATAGCTTGCATCCGGCGCACCTTAATCTCCAAACGGACATCGTTGCTCTTCAATACTCTAGAGAGGTCCCTGACAGCAGACTTTCCCAGTGCAATTCTACTTTTGATTTCCTGACTGCTGGTGCCAAGAGTGTTGACTGTAGAACCAAGCAAACGGAAGTTATCAACAATCTCCATCTCTTCTCCTTTCACTACGAAGCAGCCAATTGGCCCAGTGGTGAGAATCTTTGTTTTCTTGATGATGAGCTTCAGTCCAAAACTTCATGCCAAACTAAAACATCCACACTGTTGACTGGGTTCTAACTCACAGAGCCCGTTAGGACAGAGTGGAACGGCCCTTTGGTTTCTAAAGCCATACTCTTTATAGAAACAATTGCATCCTCCTTCTCTGAGGGAGAGGATGGCAGGTTTGAACTGCGTACCTTTAAGTTCGCAATCAAGTCGTTTAATCCCAGTGCTGCAAGAGCTTCATACCCACTGGCTGCTGACGAGTCAGCTGTGACTGGCGAGCATCTCTGCCAGGTTTCTCAGGCTGTAAATCTTTGCAGGTGGAGAAGCCACCTTTCTCCTGCGAGCAGCCGGCTGATCTGAACCATGGCTCTCCGGATAGTAGCCCAACACTAGGAGCCCCCTGTTCCAGCAGCTCCGGGAGGCTAACACAGTGGCATATGAGGACATATGGGGATGAGGATGACAAGCCTGGAGCAGCAGGGGCCTTCCCAAGGAAGACGGGGCAGCTCAGACATACCTTGTGGCCCACGATGGTGAGGAAGTCCACCCCCAGGTCCTGCACGTCCACGCGCCGCTTCCCCAGGGCCTGTGCTGCGTCCGTGTGCACCAGCACTGCAGGCAGCCCTGAGGCCACCCGCCCAGAGTTCAGGGCTCTGATGCGCCGGCTGATTTCAGGAATACGCTGGAGCAGAGAAAGCAAAGGACAAGAAGGGGACTGTGGTCTGATGACAAAAGGAGGAAGGTGAGGGGAGCAGGCAGGGAGGAAGGTGAGGGGAGCAGGCGGGGAGGAAGGTGAGGGGAGCAGGTGGGGAGGAAGGTGAGGGGAGCAGGCGGGGAGGAAGGTGAGGGGAGCAGGCAGGGAAGGCAGGAAGAAAAGGCCACGACACCGAGGACAAGGAAAGGCCAGCCCCAGCTCCGGCCTGTCCCTCCCGCCACTGGACATCCCTAAGAAGGACAAGGACTGGCTCACCATGATGACGCCGGTCTCATTGTTGGCCAGCATGATGGTCACAAGGCACGTGGTGGGCCGGACGGACGCCAAGACATCGTCCACTTCTGCCTGCCCGCTCACCGTAGATACCGGGACAAAGGTGACCTCTGATGTACAAAACACAACAGCCTGGTCAGCGACGTGACTCAGTCCCTCTGGGAACTGGATTTAGGTAAAGCTTTAAAAAACAAGCAAATAACCCCCCCCCAAAAAAAAATCACCAACTTAACTGTAAAAAATTAGAAAACTAGAAAGATGGAAATACAGCCCCCATTACGGCACTACCCTAAACTCGTCTGACGTGTGAGCCCCTCTAGGACGTCTGGGGATTCCCCTCTTTGTGGACCTCTGTTGTCACCTGCTTCTAAAGGGGCCCATGGGGAAATAGTGCACCAAGGAGTGAAGTCTTGCTGATACAATTTGATCTGTCTTTTGGTCTGAGCCCTGGAGGCACAGTGGTTATAACACTTGACTGCTAACTTTAAGGGTGGTGGTTTGAACCCACCAGCTGCTCTTCAGGAGACTATGAGGCTGTCTCCCGTGGGGCAGCTCCGGTCTCTCCTACAGGGGTCACTGGGTTGGAATTGACTTGAAGGGAACGGGCTTGCTTTTGGTTTGGGTTAGCACAGAGCTTTACACATCAAGGGAATCCTAGCAGTAGTGTGTTACGTGTTGCCCTGCTAATCAAAAGGCTAGTGGTTCAAATCCCCCAGCTCCTCCACGGGAGACCTATTAGCATTCTCCTAAGGGTTTACAGTGTCGGGGGCTGTCGTGAGCTGGAATTAATGACGGCAGCGAGTCTGCACCTGGAGGGAGCAGCCAGGTAGGCTGGGGGAGAGGATCCACGGGCCCCCAAGCAGGACAGTCCCCCACCATGTCTGTGACTTGTGGGGTGCAGGGTCAGACCTGGGTCTGGTCAGCTCCAGCCCTTCCCTCGAGTGTTCCTGCTCCCAGGTGGGTGCAGGTCTGTCCCCCACTTACCGGCCACACCTTCCCGCTCCAGGTGTTGCAGGGGCAGGCGGATCGAGTCATGCTCCACGGTGCAGGTGATGAGGTGTGGCTTGGCCCCATCACCAGGGGGCTGGCGCTGCACCGCATTCTCCCTGGTGGCCTGGTTTTCCCGGAAGTGCTTCACCACCGAGTGGATGACCAGGTTGTTGGACTGCAGGGAAGGAGGGGACACTCACTGACTTGGGAGGACTGGAAGGGAAGTGTTGGGTCCAGGGGCCCGCACATCAGCTCTCAGAGAGGCCGAGGCCAAGCATCTGGGGGTTCTGACTTTGGTCCACGAGGCCTGTGAGGCTGCCCAGCAGGACACTCCGCTTTGCATTCTCTAAATCTAAGGGGATCTGACCCAGCACCCACAGCTGGTGAAGAGCGACACCAACTCTGCTGGAACCGCCGGACCTGTCTGCCCTGGTGGTGCAGTGTCTTCAGGTGGAAGGCTGAAGGGCTGAGCCTGACAGCTGACCCGCAGAAATCTGGGCAGAGTCTCACGAAGATTCACAGCCTCAGAATGCCAGGGGAGGCTCATTCTAGTGAAAGGGGCCATGGCAGGCAGAGCACCCAGTTAGCAGAAGCCCTCCCTGTGCAGTGGTTAAAGCACCCAGATGCCAAGGTAGAGGCTGATGGTTCGAACCCAGCGGCTGCTCCGTGGGAGAGGCTGCTCCTGTCAGGATCACAACCTCAGAGGCCGCCCTCCTCAGCCGCGGCTCCAAGTCACAGGCGGCACGCACTGGCTAGGGCACTGTTCCAACAAAGTCGTCCTCCCACCGCCCGGCAGCCCCGCGTTGTGTCAGCAAACACCGGAAAGACCTTAAGTGTTTCTCGGCAAGAGAGCGAGTTAAAAACACCAGCCACTTTCTTCAGTGACCCGTCAAGTAGATGGAAGAAAGCGAGGAAGCACTTGATGTGCGGTGACTGGGGCACCACAAATGACCCTGTGAAATATATGGCAACAAACACTGTAAACGATCTGATGAGGCCGAAGAAACACAGCCCCGCCTGGACAGGCAAAGGGGCTTTCTTTTTTGGGTGTGTGTGAATGTATTTCATTTTTTTTTTATGACTCAAATAGAAGATATATAAAATCTCAGCTTCTGGGAGAACCAAGAGTTTTTGCCTGTCTTGTACCTCTCCTCAAACTTGACCTTGACTTCCAGCCTTGCGTTAAGAGCAGGGTCTCTGAAGACCTCCTTACTGACAACAGTTTTGTGCAAGGAGACAGCCACAGAGTCCTTGTGGGCATGAGGTGACTGTGGTTATAAGCATTCACCAAAGATTTGATCTTGACCCCTCAGTATTTTCTTCTCGCCCATGGCAGCTGTCACTGACCGACAACCTATACAAAGTATCCTCCAAAGGGTAACGAGGAGAGGGAGGAAAGAATACACAGGTCGGCACAATTATTTGGTTTTGGGGTCCCTGGATGGCATAAATGGGTAAGGGCAAGTGGTTACTACTTGATTGTGAAACAAAAGGTAGAAAGATTGAATCTACCCTGAGGTCCTGCTGAAGAAAGGCCTGGCAATGGCCCAACCCTGCCCCTGAAAGCCGCCCCCCCCCCAAAGAGTTCAGTTCAACTGACACAAACAGCACATGGGCTACTGTGGGTCCACACGGACACCATGGGAGCAGATGTCCTCTGGGTGGACGGTGCTGGTACAAACCAGCCGGAGAGGGGCTGAGGCAGAGGAAGTGTTTCAAAAAAATTAGTGAGTATCACACACGTACAGGCAAGTGTGTAAAATACAGAAGGACAGCTTTAATGAAAAAGTGTAACAGTTAATGTAGGCAGCCCTCGACTTCCATTGCAGTTGTAATAAGCCGTGTGCGTGTGTGTACGCATCCCAGCCATGTTACAGTGCGCTCTGAGAGCCAAGGGGTAAGAAGCTGTGCTGCAATCCCGAAGGTACACAGTTCCGATTCACCACTGACTCAGTGAGAGCATGGGCCGTCTCCTCCGTGCAACTTACGGCGTCTGAAAACCCACTGGAGGGTCAGCTATGGGTCAGTTCCAACTTGACGGCACACGAAATTCTTACTGATATAGATATTTATGTAAGTGTATATTAAAATGGATCTGTAAGTCTGTATGTGACGTTTCCAATATCCCTTAAAGACTGGATTTCCACAGACACGGATGGTTATGAAAGGCAGTAGACAGGTGGCCTGCACTAACCAGAGGTCAGCAGACAGGTGGGCTTCCCACTAACCAGAGGTCTGTTGTCAACTTCAATGAAAGTGAAGAGATGAAATCATCCGATACGAGGCTCCTGGCGAGCCCCAGGCCACACCCCCCAGGAAACCCTGACCTGCTTCTCAGTCCATGAGACAGGGTCTTCTCAAAACCTTGGACCCAGCCCCCCTGCATGTCCACGTAGGTAGGACGTCTGGACGGCCACTGTAGGGCACAGCCACATCGCAGGCCCTGCGCTGCAGCACTGTCCTCAGGCATCTAGGCAGCGGCTGCAGCGCAGCTGTCCAGGGCCCGGCCTCCTCCTGCGGCTTTCAGTGTGATGGCTGCGCTCTCGCTGATGGCCAGCAGATGGCACCCCCGAGCCACCTAAGCCACTGTGTGCCCAGCACCTGGCTACAGACCAACCTCAGGGCCCCATGGCTTCTTCAGGAACCCAAGGGCCTGGGAGCTGGGTGCAGGGCACATGAACGCTTGGCCAGCTAAGGGGGCAGTGAAACCACGGGGCTTCTTCAGGAGCCCGAGGGCCTGGGAGCTGGGTGCAGGGCACATGAACGCTTGGCCAGCTAAGGAGCCTCTGTTCTGCCAGCTAACACGCTCCTGGCCCTGACTGCTGATAACACAGAGGGTCTCCCTCCAGGACTCACGTCTTCCTGCTCTGCTCGAAGGACACCTAGGTCATCCGGCCGGAACCGTGAACACCGCAGCCGTGAACACGCTCCCGCTCACACGATGGTACTCAACGTGCCCAGGTCCAAGACACATCATAAAGGGAAGCGCTGGCTTCCAGGGCATGTAGGGGCCTCGGGCACAGTGACTAACCAACTGGCTGCTAACTCAAGGGTTGGTGGTTCAAACCCACCAGCCACTCTGTGGATAATGATGTGCAATCTGCTTCTGCAAAGACTAACGCCCTGCTCCCCCTAAAAAAAAGTCCACTGCTGTTACGTCACTTCCGACTCACAGCAACTTCCACAGCATTCCTCAGTCTGTCATCTTGTCCCAAGGAGCCACTGGGGGTTCAAACCACTGAGCACCGGGGCCTTGGAAATCCCACAGGGCAGTCCTACCTTACAGGGTCACCAAGAGTCGGCATTGATCCAACAACTGATACGAGGGTGCCTATCTTCAAGCTCAACAGCCAGCCCTCGGGGGCTTCCCAGGCACTCGTCCAGTGCTTCCCCACCTGGGCTCTCTGTGGGTGCCCGAAGTCGTACACCCTTGTCAACCCTGAGCACTCCCAGCCGTCTTCACGGCGTGGGGAGAACTGCTTCCCCACAGCAAGCCAGGCCGGGAATCTTCTCACACACTGCCGCCTTGTGAGCTGGCCTGGAAAGCGCCTCACCAAGTTCCTCAGCCGGCTTTCCAGGGGGTCATCTGGCTCTCAAGGATCCCCTTCATACTGCAGATGTGAGGCCTTGGTCAGCGGAGATATAAATACCTTCTCCCACTCTCTAACTTGACTTTTTATTTTCTTCACAGTAATTTAATGAAGAGAAATTTGATACTTAGTTTTGTTGTCATAATTTCTCAAACTTTTTCTTTTTGGTTCTAAAAGCTTCATCTCCTAAAAGTTTTTTTAACTTTCACATTAGAGCTTTATTCCACCCGGAAGGAGTTCATTTCCCTTAAATGTAATAAAGCAGACGTACAATTTTCCTTTTTCTTTATGAATACTGTCATCCTGGGACCCTTCATTGAAAAACCATCCTTATCTCTGACTCTGTTCTTGGAATTCCTCAACCACACATGATGATCTTATAATTCATCTAACTCAGAAATATTTGAGAGTAAAAGACGGTTACACTGATAGTTACACTGTTACACGCACTGAATACCAATGATTGAAGACCACTGAGCTGTGGGATGACTTGAAACACAGCCATCTGCAAAGAAAGCAAAGGGTCACTATAAAGACAGGGGAGGGGGGGAAAAAGGAAAAACCTCTCAAAATTGCACTAGAATGCAGAGAGGACAAAACAAAGGGAAGAAATGATGACGCGAAGATTTCAAAGGGCAGCTCGAGACAAGAAAACAAAGCTTAGTATTATAAAGAAATGGGAAAAGAGCCGGAGTGAGAAAATCAAAAGGGAAAGATGCAATCGGCATTCCTCAAGGTGAAAGAACTGAAGAACAGTTCAAGCCTCAAGGTCCAATACTGAAGGGATTCTAAGGGCAAAGTTTTGGACGATGGAGGAAGAATCAGAGCCACTGTACCAAAAAAACCACAAAAACTGGTCTGCACAGAATCATATCAAGAACCAACAATAGTGAAAGTAGTGCAAGCGGTACAGAAGGTATTGGGGGAAAAAAATAAGGCATTTGGAATGGATGGAATACCAGCTGAGGTGTTCCAACAAACAGACACAGCCCTAGATGTGCATACTAGCTTATGCCAAGAAATTCGGAAGACAGCTACCTGGCCAACCCAGTGGGAGGGATCTGTATTTGTTCTCATTTCCAAAAAAAAAGGCGAGCCAACAGAATGTGAAAATTATCAAACAATATCACATGTAAATAAAATTTTGCCGAAGAATACATCAATAGGGAACTGCCAGAAACTCTAGCTGGATTTAGAAGGAGCTGTGGCGTAAGGGAGATCATTGCTGATGTCAGATGGCTTTTGGCTGAAAACAGAGACTACCTGAAAGATGCTTTTATTTTATTGACTATTAAAGACAATTGACTGTATGGATCATAACAAATTATGGGTCACATTAGAAGAATGGAAATCACAGAACAATCAATTGTGCTCTTGCAAAATCTAGACCTAGACCAAGGAGCTGTTGTCTGAATAAAACAAGGGAGCACTGTACGGTTTAAAGTCAAGAAAAGTGTGCATCAGGGTTGCATCCTTTCTCCGTACCTAGTCAATGTGTACGCTGAGCAAGTCATTCAAGAAGCTGGACTGAAGAAGAACGTGGATTAGGACTGAAAGGAGGCTTAACAAATTGCGATATGCAGATGACATGACATTGAGAAAGGTAGAAACTGAGGAAAGAAAGCCTCCCAACACAAGATGGACGGACACCGGGATTACAGCAACGGGCCAGAGCACAGGGAGTGAGTATGGTGTCAGTGTCAAGTTTAAACTTGTTCACAGGATCAGCATGAATGGTAGGCCTCAATGTCACCTAACATCATCACAGGACAATGGGTCCATCTTGGACTTGTAAGTGCCCTTATCAACATGGCTTGGGTTAGGGGCTATCTTTGTGGTATTTATCTATTTATCGGCATCTTTGAAGTATCTGAACTATTCCTGGTGAGGATTTTACGCATTTTTCATTTTACCAGATTTATTTCCTAAGTATCTGTCATGTTGTGATGCTCTGGTAAATGCCTGTTTGTCACTGGTACATAGACTCATGATTGTATTCATAATTTTGCTGTATCACTAAGAATCTAAATTCGTTTGGGTTTTCTAAATGTGGAGAGTCTGGAGACTAAGGTGCACCTGTCTGAGGTCATTGTCTTCATGATTTCTTGTTATGCATCAGAGAGCTGGACAATGACTGGAGATGATGGAAGGAGAGTTGATGCCTTTGAGCTGTGGGGCTTGAGAAGAGTATGGAATATACCCTGGACTGCTAGGAAAACAAACAGGCTCATCCTGGAGAAGATGAAACCAGCCTGCTCCTTTGAAGGCAAGGATTCTGAGGCTCCATCTGACATATTTTGGACATGTTCCAAGGAGGGACCAGTCCTTGGAGAGGGACATCTTGCTTGGGAGGGTGGAGGGACAGCGCAGGAGAGGAAGATCCTCGATGAGATGGACTGATTCAGTGACTGGGGTAATGAGGGTAGGTGAGTCAGTGACATTAAGGTTGGCACAGGATAGAGCAGTGTTCAGAGCTGTTATTCACAGGGTCACTATGAGTCACAAGCGAGTTGACGGCACATGGCAACAACAACAACAAAATGTGCACAGAAACTACCATCTTTAGGTGACAACTATGCCCTTCTTTGAGCAAGGAAATGACCATCATGTCACTGACCAAGCAGGAGTTTAGTGTCTGTCCACTGTCTTTAAGAATTTTTTACCTGCGGCAATGAATGAATGGAAATCCAAAACCTCTGTAAATGTCTATTAAAATTAATAATAATAATAAAAAAAATTTTTAAAAAAAGGGAAAAAAAAAGATTTCTTTACCAGGGTAAAAGGAAGGCGATATTTGCTTATAAAAAGGAGAAAAGTGGAAACCCTTCAGGTAACTTTTGCATTGCTGGCATTCTCATCTCCTGTGAGTTCTTGGAAGTGGCATTTGCAGGTCACTGTACCGACAAAAACAATTTCTTTAACATGCACTTCGCTGAACTAAGTCCAACAATCATGGTATCTCTACCAAAAGAGGAATATCGATTAACAGATCGGACAGCACCAAGTGTTCCTCCAACGGCAGACGTCAAACTGAAGCAGCCCAAGAACCGCAGTCAAGTTCCTTCTGAAACAAGTCAAACCTCGCCGACAAACATCCAGTGGCAAAATGGCACCCATTCCTTTGCTGGACGTTGTGCCTCCCGTTCCCAAGGTTATCGGGACACTGCGTGACCGGTGCCGGCAATTAAACCTGAGCACGGTGGTCAGAATGAGAGCTGTATCTGAGGGTCCACACTAACGCTTATCCTATCCTGATCAGAATTACATTCCAGTCACGCCAAAGGAGGCCAAGATGTGTTCACATTTGAAGAAAAGCAGTACCAAGAGACCGAGACTTCAGGAAAGTTCTGATGCTATGGAGACAGACGAAAGGACCTACATAGCCGAAGTGGTCACTTCAGCTGAGGCGGCCATAATGGCATCCTGGACAAGAATTTCCTCAAGAGCAGCTCAGCCTAAGTCTGTGGACTCACGTCACATTCCTACTGTAGCTGAGACCTTTTTGCCAAGTCAGTGGTAGACAGTGTGTGGTCCATGGCAGAGTTCTCCCCTCAGACACAGATGGCTGGGTTCATCTGCAGTTTCACTCAGGTCATGTCTGGGTGCCAGACAGTCCTCGAAAGATGATCTCTCTCTCAATATTACCGGCCTGTGTTTTTCCATCTCCAGAAACAGAAGATAATATGCTGTGTTGTCAATGTGTTCAGAGAAATAAGAAGATAATGAAAAGACGACTAGCCTTGGGGAAGGCTAAGTAGCCCGACGTGGACACATCAACATCACTCCTTTTGGAAGGGGAAGGGTAGTGTCTCAGTAAACAACAGACGAGGGAGAGTCTGAATTTTAAACGATATCACCCAGTGATTGTTTCTTCGTGCCACCTGATGCCTCGGCTGCGGATAAGAATGCCTAACGTGGACTTGAGATCTGCCCAAAGTAACTGTGCTTGCTTTCCTTAATGAGTCGAGATAAAAAAGCGGCTTCTCCACCAATTCCAATGTTCCTGTGTGTGCTGGGCTCCTAGATTGTTTAAGCAGTGTTTTGCGATGGAAAAATATACTAGTAAAAATTTACGTTATGAAGTATTTAGACTACAATTTACTTTTATAACTTTTAGAATATATGTTCACAGTATTAAAAAAGTACATAATATCCTTTTATACTTGTGAAAGGTTCTCATTACTAAACTGAAAAAAGAATTCTTTGTGCAAACACGTTTTGTGCCTGTATTTGTACAATAAAGTTCTTCTAAGAATTAAAAAAAATAGTTTTTTTACCAAGTTAGTATCTGAGTGTGTCAAACTTGAAAAAGAAAAGCAATGTGGCAGAGATGCAAAGGAAGGATCCAGGGCAAACATGGAGCGAAAAACTCTCTTTATTGAAGCAAGAATTCAAAGCTAGATAATTCAAGCACCGAATTACAAATATCCTATCAGCCATCAAAATGGCAGCTGAACATATCAAGATCATTTTCAAAATAACAAGACGAAGCATTAATTCTTCTTTTACAAAACACCAAAAGGGAAGCACATCTTATTTTGATTACAACATACAGTTAAGCCACCTTGAGACTTTACTTAGGAGTATTACCTCGGTGCCCCCGGAAGTGAAGATTATCTCCTGAGGTTTTCCACCTATCATCTTCGCGAGGTTCTCCCGGGCGGCATTTATAATATCCTTGGCCCTTCTACCTGGAGGGACAAAAGGGAAACTGATTAGCATTGTTACCCCCAGGTCAATAAGCAAGTTTAAAAGAACATTAAGGCGGAGGAGGGAAAGAGCTCAACAGACAGTTCTAATATGAAACACATGCACTAACATGAACACAATACACTCCAACCTAGAAACAATGTGGCAGACGGGCAGCAGTAAGATACTATCAGTGGGAACTTCTGAGACTATGACAGATGGGGAAAATGTGCATAAGGGCAGCTGCAAAACCACAAAAATAGAACTCCGGACACCTCAGCACAAAATCCAGCATATCATCTCATGTTACAGGTCATCCCAGGTTACTGTCGAGGGAGAGACGTGCTTCCAGACAGGCCCTGGGGCTGGACACTGCAGCATCCCAGGCCCCATCTAGCTTTGCTGGCTGGAGGGAAGCACAGGGACTTCATGCGGCAGATCAGGAATTCCAAAAATGCTGGTGACCATTCCTACTCAAACACTCTTTTCACCAGAAATCTCCAGATCGTTTTGACCTAAAGCCTTAACTATAAACAGAAAAACAGCAGGTTGCTCCTATTCCAAATATATATTCGAGACTGCTCTGGATTGGAGGAAGACTCATCAACAATCTACATTATGCAAATGACACAACCTTACTCGGTGAAGCGCTTGCTGCAATATGTCAAGAACTGAAGCTCAGCTTCAAGAAGACAAAGATTCTCACCACTGAACCAACTGGCAGCACCATGATAGATGGAGAAGAGGCTGAGATTGTTAACAACTGCAGCTTGCTTGGCTCCACAATCAACTCTTTTGGCACTAGCAGTCAGAAAATCAAAAGACGAATGGCACTAAGAAAATCTGCTGTCAGGGGCATCTCCAGAGTACTAAAAAGCAACGATGTCAGTCTGGAAACTAAGGTGCACCTGACCCAGGCCATAAGCTTCCCAATTACTTATATGCATCAGAGACCTGGATGATGACTAGGGATGACAGAAGAATAGATACCTTTGAGTTGTGCTGCTGGAGAAAAGTTTTCAATATACCCTGGACTGCCAAGGAAACAAATTGGTCTTCTTGGAGAGGGTGAAACCAAGTTTAACTTTGGAGGCTAGGACTGTGAAGCTCTGTCTCACACAGTTTGTACATATGGCCAGGAGGGACCCATCCTTAGAGAAAGACATCATGCTCAGAAGGGTGGAGGGATAGTGGAGGAGAAGACCTCGGATGAGAAAGCTACAGTAACTAGGACAATGGCAACAGGTCTGTCAGAGTCAGTAGTGAGACTGGCTCAGGACAGGGCAGGTTTAGAGCTGCTGTACCTGGGTCGCTATGAGTCACAGGTGACTTGATGGCACCCAACAATAACTGTATAGATTTTAGTTGTCAGGAAGGGTGAAGATGGCACAGGATAGGACAGGGATCAGATCTGTTGTTCATAGGGTTGCTATGAGTCGTACTCGACTTGATGGCACCTAACAATAATAACAATGAAGGTGTTTAGGTAAATCTTATCATTTTAATCTGGCTTCTCCTGAGACATAAGCCTTCACACAAGCATATCACAGGTCTTTCTTTTCCTTTCCCACAACCCTCCTTACTGAAACCGAGGAGGACCTGAAGCGCTTGCTTCAGAGGGTCAAGGACTGCAGTCTTCAGTATGGATTGAGGCCCAATATCAAGAAGACAAAGATTCTCGCCACTGGACCAATTGGTAGCACCAGGATGGATGGTGAAGAGTTCCATTCTTCTCAATGTTATCCACAATTATGATGGTCAACATAGCCCAATGCCTTTACACAGTCAGTAAAACACAAGTCAGCATCTTTCTGGTATGCTCTGCTTTTAGCCAAGGTCCATTTGACATCAGCAATGACATCCCTTGTTGAACAGCCATTTCTGAAACTAGCTTGAATTTTTGGTAGTTCTGTTGATGAACTATTCCAGGCATTTTTAAATATTCCTCAGCAAGATTCTGACTTGCATGTGACATCAATTTCTATACTCTAATGAATCTTTTTTTTTTTAAATGGGCACAAACATGGATCTCTTCCAGTTGGCTGGCCAGTAGCTGTCTTCCAAAAACCATGGCATTAACAAATAAATACATTCAGGGCTGATGTATTTGTTGAAATATCTCAACTAGAACTCCATTAACTCCTGAAGCCTTATACTTATTTTAATCATTTTGCCAACGCCTTCGGTACAGTCTGGAATTCCTCCTCCTCTACCGCAGGTTCCCTTTTTCTTTTTTTTTTTTTTTTTTTTTACCACAGGTCCCTGAACATATGCTGCTTCCTGTAATAGTTGTGTCAACCAATTCTTTTTGGTGAGGTGACTCTGGGCGTCCTTCTTTTTTGATGTCACTCAAAATTTTCTACCCAGAATTCTTCAGTATTGCAGCCTGAGTTCTTTGGGGTGAGAAATGCAGGCTTTGTCTTCCCTTCCGGCTTTCTACTTCCAGGTTTCCGTGAATCTCCTTATAGTACTTCGCGTTTTCTTCCTGTGCAGCCGCCCTTTGAGCCTGTTTGTTCAGTTCTCTTACTGATAATTCCTTCCTTTCATTTTAGTAGTTCTACATGCTCGAACAAGTTTCAGAGCCTCTTCTAACACCAACTTTGGTCTTTTCTGTCTCTTTAATGACCTTTTGCTTTCTTCATGGATGATGTCTTTGATGTCAACTCACAACCTGTCTGGCCTTCAGTCATTCATGTTCAATGCATGGTATTTCTTTTTGAGAAGGCTTCTAAGTTCAGGGGGGATAAACTCCAGGTTGTATTTTAGCCCCTGTAGATTTATTTCCTTTTTCTTCAGCTTCAATCTGACCTTTGTCTTAGTTATCTAATGCTACTCTAACAGAGATATCACAGGTAGATGAGTTTCAACAGACAGAATTTTTATACAATTTAGGTAAAAAATCCAAATTCAGGGTGCTAGCTCTAAGTCAGGCTCGTGTGTGTGTGAGAGAGACTGAGAGACAGACAGACAGACAGACAGACAGACTTCATCAGGCCTCCCCAGAGTCAAGGAGGTGCTCAAGCAGGGGCCTCTGGCCTCTACTGTGGGCCTGGGTCCACAACGAAGCCCCTCTCCAATCCTGACAATTCCTTCTTGAGGGCACTGAGGTCCCAACCACCCTCCTTTCTGCTTTCTTCCCCTTTTACCTCGAGGTGATTAAAGATAGTACAGGCCACATACCTGGGAAACCCCCCTTGCATAAGATTAGGGGTGTGATGGGATAAAGCGATGCTCATTCCACCCGTAATCCGTTTATAACTATTTGGTTTATCAGATCCTGGGGTTCATTATACTGCTTCTTATATTTGCTTCAGTATTTTGGGATGAAGTATGATATTAACAACTTACGTTTAAATGAACAGAACAAAATGGGGCAAAGTGTTAATAGTTGGTGAATCCAAGTACAGGTGGTACAAGTATTCAGTATAATATTCTTTTACGTTTTCTTATATGTTTTAAAAATAAAAAGGTGGCAGGGAGATTCAGGACAATTTTAAAGCCACAGTACATGTGTTTATTAGTCATACTTCATATTAAAAACACACACATGAGGCCCTCTACCTTCTCTCTCCCCCTCAATGATTTGGGCCCAGTTCACAGCAGTGCAACTTATGCATGGTGGATGGATGATTAAATGACTTTTTTTTTGTGTCCCCCATCCCCCCTGATTAAATGATTTTAAACAGTCAGTCCCTCCAGTTCTGTTTAAGTGCCATTAAGTAGGACTCAGTATTTTGGGAGTGAGGGTTCACATTCATGACGTTACAAGGACCCTTCATCCTGAGGCCAACACTGGCCTTGGAAGCACTAGAAGATGGTACTGGCAGAGCTGCTGGGGAAAGAGCAGACTGCTGGAAGAGCTGTTCCTGTGGGGAAAGGGTCAGGTCTGTCTAGGCACTGACCGGGGACACAGTGTGAACCACTGCATCGCTCTGAGAGAAGTTCCTAAAAGCCTGTCCTGCTCCTGCGTGGGGTAACTGCGATTACAAACATGTGATCCACATGAAAACAAAGGACATCACACTCACTGCCCATCGTCCCAGCCCCCTTCCACAATCAGCCTCTACAAACGACGACCAGAGAGTCAGGGCACTTTACATCAACACCCGTGGCAATCGTCTCCTCTGCCCTGAGGCTAGAACTGGATGGTGCCCGGCTAGTGCAGCTGAGGGCTCAGGGCAAAGCCTAGGAGAGTCACGCTCAGTGGAGGCAAAGACAGAAGAGACTGTCATGTTCTCACAGAATCCAGACTTTACAGAGCCAGGCAGACTAGATGAACCCTCAAAACTCTTGCCCCAAGATACTCTTTAAACCCTGAACCAGAAACCACCCCCGAAGTCTTTAAACCAACAATGAACTTGATTCGTAAAGAAACTCTGCTCTCTCACGATCCATACAGGATCAAGTTGACAACAGCAACTCAAAAGACAAGACAGGAAACTTAGGGGGCAGTGAGATTATGTTGCTTGGAGTAGGGGAGCAACTCAGAAGAGAATGGTGGCACCCGAAGAATCGATGTTACTGACTCGTCAGGTCAGGCCACCGCTGTCCAGGTGGAACGGATTCACACTGACCCACCACTGGTTTCCAAGGCTGTAACTGCATGGGAGGAGACTGCTCACTTTCTGCCACGTTGCTGCTGGCGGATTTGAACCATCGGAGAGATGCAGCCTCCGGGTTAGCAGCGTAACTTCCTCCTGACCCCGCACCCAGAGCTCCCTCAATGAGCTGTACAGCGGAGAAACTGCTGAACTGCCTTATATTGTACTGTCTGTGTTTTCAGTAACAAAAATAAATGCAGTTAATGATTTTTAAAAACACACACTTGTTCCCCTTCAGTGTTAAGAATAGAGAGGATAAAAAGCAACATCCAATTAAATCCAACTTTTGAACTCAACAAAGCTACAATGTCCTTAGCATTTTAAGGAGCTGGCAGCCTGAGTCTTGGTTTTAGTAAACTTTTCTTGTCAATAAACTACACACAATGATTATCGAATGATTAAATCTAAAAAATAAACTACTTTAAACCTCCTATAAACAGTTCTCGAGTTTATGCGGCATGTGTCTGTCTGGTCGAGGGCGGCCAGCTGTCCTCACAGCCCATCCTCCCTTCCTGCCACGCTGATGAGGTCTCATTTTCAGCTGGGACACAGCCGCCTAGAATCTTCCACTGTAGCCACTGGACTGTGCACCACAGGCCGGAACGGTACTTTCAACGTGCGTGAGTGTCTCCAAAAGACCCAGGGGACCGTTTGCTCTTTGCCTTCTTCCCACAGGCTGGAATGCTGACATGACGGCTTGAGCCGGAGCAGCCACCCTGATCCCAGGGGAAGCCGAGGGATGAGAAGACCACTCACACAGGAGCCTGAAAGAAGGGGGGAGCTGTCGCATGG
This sequence comes from Elephantulus edwardii, assembly GCF_000299155.1. NCBI lineage: Eukaryota > Metazoa > Chordata > Mammalia > Macroscelidea > Macroscelididae > Elephantulus > Elephantulus edwardii. The sequence continues at coordinate 2,408,628 of NW_006399877.1, forward strand.
GGTGGCCTGCTTTAAAACAAACAAGCAAATATTCACTGCCATCGAGTCAATTCCAACTCATCATGACCTGACAAACTGCCCCAGGTTATAGATTTTCCAAGCTTTCCAGGACCTGATCTTTTTTCTTTGGGAGGCAGGCGAAGGGGAAAAATCCATCAAATCATAGTGCATGCCCTGGTTTTTTGCTTGTTTGTTTTAAATTTTATTATTTTGTGTGTGTACACCATCAAATCAGATCTGCTGGTACCGAAGCAAATCCTGTTTTATAATGACACTGCTTTACTTCTGCAAGGCCCGGGGCCGCCCACAGGACTTCTCCATCACCTGCCCTCCTGGGCCCGCCCACAGGACTCCACCATAACCAGCCCTCCAGGTCTCTACCCATGAACAGCCACTCCTCTGCACTTTTCATTTTGGCTTCTCTATTTTTCTATTATGAACAAGACTCTTATAGCTGTTTTGCTTACCTAAAATCTCCTTAAGCATCTTTAACATCTTCCTTAAAGTAAATCTCTGTCCCCCAACCTCTTTTAATCCCAACATTGTGAAAGGAATACCACACCAAAGGCACCTAGTTCTAACCTACTAACCATTCTGTGGGAGAAAGATACAGTCTTCTTCCACATGATTTCCTGCCTCTGAAAACCCACTGGAGGGTCAGCTATGGGTCAGTTCCAATTCAACGGTACATAACCACCCATGAATAAAGCTGATTTGCAATGCATTTTTAACATTATGGTTCCTAATTAAGAAGATAAAAGTTTTTTAAAAAAAGCAATCTGCAGGCTTCAAGTAAAAACAAACAAACAAAAACCCAAAAATGACTTCCCTAAGAGTTATTCACAAGCTCCTTCATGATCTTTTATCTGCATTAAATTGGTCTCTAAATCCTCGTGTTAATACATCAGAAAGTTCCATTTTACTGTGAAGAGAATAGACTTTAGATCAGTCAGAATATATATACCAAATAAATTAATGAGCAACGAGAAAAGCCTTTTTGTTATCAAGATGCTGTGAAACTTTTTATGAACATGCAGTAGAACTTTTAATGAGCAAGCAATGAACCTTGGAAAAATCCAGGTGCCAGAACGTCTGAACTGGGTTAACTTCAGACTGACAGCAAAACTGCACTGTAAACTTAAGATACTCATTCCACCTTTCTAAAGAAGCCCGCAGCCTCTTCCTTGTCAAGGTGTTCCTGTTACAATAACTAAGATAAGAATAAAAAGTCAGAATCTCTCACCTAGAATTAAGATGTACCCAGTGTTCAGTGAGCATGCTATCTTAACTGCACCTTGAATTACCAGGTGAAATGAAGTAAATATCCCTTCCTCTAAGCCAGAGAAAACTTCAACAGAACAGATCAACACAGGAACAGCAGTAACGGGCTTGAGCAGGCTGGCAAAGGTGAGGGTGGCACAGAACCAGGTTGAGACCTGCTGCTCGCAGGGTAACGGTGAGTTGTATTTTACTCTATGACAACTAACAACTTAGCAAAGTAAAATGCATCTTCTATTTCAAAGGTTTAAGGTTAAAGTTGATTCACCTCTGCCACCTTCTTCACCAAATGAATGTTCCCTATTTCAATGTTTCCAGCTAGACTCGACCTGATCTACACTCAGCCACAAACCCTCACATCAACTGTTGACACAGTGAGCCTGGGAAACGCTGCCTTAACCAAACTGCACCAGGAGCTAAGGAATCCACGTTAGGCTACAAGTTGTCAATCAAGTCTAAGACTTGACAACTCCTTTCAAGTAAGCTCCCCTCTCCTGAATTCCTCTCTCCGATGTGAAACTTTTCCATTTCTTTGCTTTACCAAACAAAGCTGACCATGTCTCCTACATGGAAAGGCACGTGTCTATTTTCTCCTAAGATGCCACTAGAGTTCATTTTCTGAAATACAATTATTTCTTCAATAAAAGGTCTTCTTTCAGTCTGGTGTTTCTATTAAGACCAGTAAACTTACATGAAAACGCTTTATATAAAAAGTATAAATCTATATATAAATATTATTATTTTATAACACAAGTATTATATATTTTATATACATACATATATTCTTATGTATTCATTGTTGCACATTTCCTTCCTGCTCCCAGACAAATTTGCACAGATGTTATTAAATGCTAGGATTTGGCAGTAATCTCTTGGAATATTACTGAAGTTAACCAGAATGCACAATTAACTTATCTTAATTATCCATTATAAATATTAAGGAAGAAAGGCAAGATTTTTCAGTTCCAAGTCTCATCTGCTGGAAAAACACAATTTATCTCTGTTGTTAATCTCCTGAATTAAAATATATTTTAAAACTTCCAATTTAATGCTCTATTAAATATTTTCAGTTATTATTATAGTTTCTATTTTAAACATGAATATATTACAGAGATATTATAACTAAAGAAAAAATGTAAAACATGTAAGTCTGATGATGATAAATGAAAATGTATTTTGCCAATGTTCTGAGAACTGATCGAGTTAGAGTCATGAAGAATTTCCGCAGGTATTGTTATACTAAAGTAACTCCAGAAAACATCTCTCTCATCTTGTAAATGGACACAGGAGAACCTGTGATTGTACAGGTTAAAGACCATGGAAGGAGCACGGCTCCTCTTACAAAACAGGGTTTCTGGAGGGGGAACTCCTCCCAAACTGAAGGCTCTAACATGAATGTCTATTCAGAAGACCACACAATGGTGTACGGGCCTCCCACACCCTCCGTGCCTGGCACCGGATCACCAATTACCTGCTGAGTAAGAACTGCTGGGATTGCCCCAGGCCTCCCACATGGCCTCTGTCATGGCCTGGATAACATCTGGGTCCAGGGGAGTGGTTGCATTGTAGTCCATATAAACTTTCCTGTGGGTAAGAAAACAAACTTGTAAAAGGATGGATAATCTCCTGTGTGAGAACTGCATTTGAAAACCAGCCCGAGGGTCAGCCTGTTCTGACTCTAAGGTACACAACAACAAAAAGCAGACAGAATCTGAGAAGCACAGAGGTCTATCTCACGTCAAGAGGGGCCAACGGCCAGGGCGGACACTGCCCTGCAGAAATACTAGACAAGCTTCTACCAGCCATCTGGTAACCTCCACTGGGAAAGTTCTAGACTTTCTAGTAAAGGAGCCTTTGCCAGCTTCCTCTTTAACATGGACGGCTGTCCTTTTGCTGTTGTTATTCTAGGTTAGTTGGCAGCTCTAGTAAATGGGTTTTGGGTTTTTTCTTAATAACCTCCCTCCCAGAACTGCCTCAGGGTGTTCAAGGCTGTGATCTGTATGGAAGCACATCTCCTGGTCTTTGCAGGAGCCCTTTGATAGGAGTTTAGCTGTCAACCCAATGGCTTGGGGTTCAAATCCACCATGCTCTGTGGGAGAAAGATGAGCAATCCTCTCCTGTTTACCGGGTACATTTATTGAGTAGGGTGCAGCAGGAAGGTGGAAACAACGGGACTGAAGATCTGCTGGGTCCGAACCACACATCTGAAGACAGTAATCTCACTAGCCAGGGGCCAGTCCACAGGGATCTTTTTTCACTTGCTTTCAACCTAACCCATGTTTTCCTCCTCCGTCTTTCTGCAAAGGGAGCTCTCGTGGCCTAGAGGGAAGAAGCTGCCCTGACAACCCAAAGGTAGGAAACAGGTCCTTTCTGCCTTTTTTCTCATCCCTCACTGTGTTCCCAGACCCAACCGTCTAGAGAGAAGGCAGGCTTCGTGCAGGCTGTTCCCTCAGATGACCCTCACTCCCAATCCTCATGTTACTTCTTTTGGTCTTTGCTCCAATTGGCCCTACTGGACCCTCCCCAGGTCCCTAAAACTGCAGTCACTTTCCCATTCTGTCAGACCACTCAGCATACGCAATTCTTTCTTCTTCTGCCTGCCTCAGTAGACTGTAACTCAACACCGGTTTCCTGAACACACTGGGTTTTATACACTGATGCATCTCCAACACCTGTTCACAGTTACATGGCAGAGACTTCAGTTATCAGATGTTAAAGCAAACTTCTTGGATTATACAGATGTCCAGAAAGAGGATTTGGTAAAACTGATGTGTAAATCTTTTTCTCTAGTATCAAACCATCAAAACTGTAACTCTGTGTCTATAGGTGATCTTGCCTGATGGTATTAACTATATTGCTTGTTTTAAAATCAATAATGGTGTTTAAAGCAATCACATAAAAATGCTAATGAAAATATTAGTCATGATGCACACCCATGTTTATTGCGGCTCTGTTCACAGTAACAAAGAGCTGGAAACAACCCAAGTGCCCATCAACAAACGAATGGATAGAGAAGCTGTGGTACATTCACACAACGGAATTCTATGCAGCACTGAAAAACAAGGAACTCATGAAATAGTATACAAAATGGGTGACCTGGAGGGCATTATCCTGAGTGAAATATCTCAGTCACAAAAGGACAAATAGTGCCACTGCTGTAAAACTGACTGACATCAGGGTTGGGGGGAGACTGAGAAAGATGGGATAAATTATGTATACTGCATTGAAACAGATGAGGGAGAAAACTGTTTAAAAGGGATATGTGATTAGGTATTATTGTCATGACAGGAGTCCAGAACGAAGGCTGCACAGTGGAGTGGACTTGGAGGGAGGGATTGTATAACAATGAAAAAAATTTTCTTTTACTTTTCAGAGAGCAGAACAAACTGGGGGAGAAGGTTGGGCGGGGAGAAAAGTGCAACAAGGAATGAATGGCAATGCAAAATCTCTGTAAACTTTCATTTGAATTAATTTAAAAAAATATTAGCCATGGCTGTTAAGGTTTTGGTTTTGAATAACGTAACTCCTTTCCTATCAACTGTTTAAAATGAAATGGAAGCTAAGTGCAGCCTCAGAGAAGTCTGGCCAGTCATTCCTCTTAACACTGCTGTTTTCTCCTGGTCTGGCTGTGACTGGCTGCATGTGCGCTGACATCAATCCCACCACACAGAAATATGTTCCAGGAACTTATCAAGCAAGCTGGTGTTTGCTGGGCAGTGGTAGACCTTCAGACACTGTTTTGTGAGCGAATGTATGGCTTGAATTATAGACGAATATTTTACTTATCACTTTGTTCCATTTATGGAGCCTTTCCTTAAGGTGCTATCAATAGTGGATGGGATAATGAAACTCCTTGGCTTTCTACCAGGGAAGAAATGAAAAGAATAAAGATTTGGGGATCCCTTCTCCACCCAGTCCACTTGGTCTCTTTTTCTGTCTCAAAGCAGAAGGCCTGGGGAGAGAAGGTCTGATCTGGGGAGAGAGGGTCTGATCTGGGGAGAGATGGTCTGATCTGGGGAGAGAAGGTCTGATCTGGGGAGAGAAGGTCTGATGTGGGGCTGGGCTCGAGCTGCATGCACTCCCACCCTCCCGGTCGGCTGGGTCAGTGCAGAGGCGCTGCAGGGCTGAACCGCGGTGTCCTGACACTCAGACTGCACACTGTGTCCTCATCCTGAGGAAGTGGCTCCTGGCAGGTGGGGAAGCGCTGGAGCAGGTCCTCCCGTCTCCCCACCTGTGAAAGGCCCCTTTCTCGGGCGCTCAGGCCAATGTGGGGGCGCCATCTGTGAGGTCCTCGCTCCTCCTCGCCTCCTTCCTTCCCGAATTATCACTAAAGAACATTAGAAACGTTCCCTTCCTTCCCCGCCTCGCTCCTCTCTCCACAGTCGGCAGAAGTTCACTCTAAATGTAACTCATCACGACCTGCTCCAACCTCAGGAGCCCCCGGAACAAGCCCCCGAAAGCTTCCACGGGCGCCGTGACACCGGCCGGGATGCGGTCAGCCCGCGGACAGCTGCCCAGCCGGCCCTGCCCTCGCGGCCGCCCCGCACCGCCAGGCTCGTCTTCTCGGCCAGCACGGATCCTCCTGCAAGGCTGCGTCCCTCTGCGCTGGACGTGGCGTCGGCCAAGGTCCAGCCCCAAGGTCCCCTCCGGGGTCCTCCCAGACCTCGTCCCGCTCCCGGGCCGCCCCCGCGGTCACCCGGCCGCCGACCACGCCGCCCCGCGGGCTCCCAGCGGCGGCCACCCCCACGGCACACCTCTCCGGCGAGCTCTCCTCCCTGTCCACGCGCGCATTCGCCCGCGGCTCCCAGCCCGCGGCCATCGAAGCCCACCACCGCTGTCCACGCCGCTGGACCAGCGCGCCCAGCCCCTCCGGAAGCCCCGAGCGCCGCATGGAGGGGGCGGGACCGCCAGGCCAACGTGCGCTCGGATTGGCTGAGCTGCCCACACCCCGCCAATCCTGGAGCGTCAGAGAGCTAGCCGTGGAGTTCGCGGAGCCGGGTGATTGGCTGTGCGGGGTCATGTGGGCCGGTGCGTGGGGAGCACTTCCGGTGCGTCAGGGGGGCGGAGCCCGGGCGGGGCGGGAGCCGTTCAGCCCTCGTCTTGCTGGAAGCACCGGGCGGGGGGTCCTACTCCGGCCGCTGACCGTCGGGGGCCGGTCAGGGGGTGTTGTGTGCGGCCCGACCCCGGCCGCTGACCACGGGGGCCGGTCAGGGGGCGCTGCGTGCGGCCCGGGAGAGGACTCGGCCGCTGACCACCGGGACTGCGCACAGGAAGCCCCGGCGCGGTGAGGCCCCGAGCGGCCACTGTGCCCGCCGCCCGCCATGGCCGCCCTCCCCCGCGGGCCCTCGCTGACCGCATCCCTGGTGTCCGCCGCCCGGGCCTCCGCGCTGGCCCCCAGTGTCCACGCTCTCCATAGAAAGGCCTGCCCGCCCATCCCCGCCTCCGCGTGCGCAGGGGCATCGAGCTGCCTGGACGTGACGTGGACCTGGGGGTTAGTGGACCCCAGGGAAGTGGACTCCACGGTTAGAGGACCCCCGGGGTTAGTGGACCCCAGAAAAGTGGACCCGGAGTTAGTAGACCAGGGATTAGTGGGCCCTAGGGTTAGTGGACCCCGCGGTTAGTGGACCTCCCGGGGTTAGTGGACCCCGCGGTTAGTGGACCTTCTGGGGTTAGTGGACCCCAGGGAAGTGGACTCCACGGTTAGTGGACCCGGGGTTAGTGGACTCCCAGGGAAGTGGACCTCCCGGGGTTAGTGGACCCCAGGGTGGCCTCTGCCTCCACCCGTGACCTACGTGGACACTGCTGCTTCCTTTACAGGCTGTGCTGTGATTGGAGTGGAGCCGTAACTTAATTTTCTCTTGTAAGGATTTCAGATCTTTCAGCTTGAGACAGGTTTATGCTCTTCTGGGATTAAGAACATGCATATACTTGAAGAAACAGACACTCATGACCACCATTCACATAGAAGGACACAGTGTGCCTTCAACTGCAGGAAGCATGAGCAGTTCTTTCTTTGGGAGTTTTTTCCGGAGCAGTTTTTATCAGGCCAAAGGCTGGCACTCATAGTGGAAGAAGGATTGCAAAATTTACAGTTAAACATCAACTGCCTTATTTTTTTCTGAGGTCATTACATGCCAAGAGTTACTTAACAATGCTTTTTCCTGTGGGTTAGTTTTAAATCAGCAATCTATTTCTCTTTTATCTCAAAGGAACACATTTAATCTCTATTTTTGTGGCAGATTTACAGAGTCAGCAAAATTGACAAACATGTCAGCATTTGAAAATTAGGTCTATTTGGGGGGCATTGGCAGACTGACAGTTGTTTGACGCTTGTTCCCTTCACCTTGATAACAGCATTATTAGTCACACTCTAAACATTTTCAATTCCAATCTTATTCCTAACTTCTTGGAGGATGTAACTGACAAAGGTGTTCTTTTAGACCAATCTGAATGAACATTTATTTTTTATATTTATTCATTGCACAATTTCTTCCCTCCCCCAGTCTACTCTTCAGTGCCTCTTATATTCCTGATTGTTGCTAAATAAAGTCTTAACAGCTGTCTGCCACAGACATTCTTCACTGAAGCCAGAAATCCTGATTTACGCCTACTTTGTTTTACAAGTAGTTAAACTGACTGAAAGACTTGAGTTGTCTTTTCAGCGAGATCACACATCTCTAGGTCAGACTGGCATTTCACTGAAAGAGCTTTAGTTTAGACCTAAAATGATTGTCACTTATGCCAGCACCTCAGGGTTAACATTCACCTACACAATTCTGACATTGAGTTTATTCTTACTCTTGACCCGAGTTTTACTTCATCCGTGTGCGTATGTGCTGTATGTTTGTGTGAACAATTTGTAGCACATGTAGCTTTCTGTATCTACTACTATAGTCAAGATAGACCCTTTCAATATGAAAAATCCTTGGGTGTTGCCCTCTTATTAACAAACTTGCATCTCTCTTATTCCTACAAATTGACAGTCATTAAACTATTCTCTATCATATTTCAGGGAATATGTAAATAAATATATATTGGAAATACATAAATAAAAATTGTGTGCTTTTGGACACTGCTCTATTGCTCTGCCATGCAGTGGCAGCTTGGCTGATGTGATGATAGAAGACCTGCTACAGATGTTACAAACACCGGCAGAGTCACCCCTAATGGGCAGATTTCAGGGAGTTTCCAGACTGAACCAGACTAGGAAAAAGAACCTGGTGATCTCATTCTGAAAAAAATTGTGACATCTGGCCAGTGTAGACCTTATAAACAGCAACGGAACATTGAGCTGCTCAGCTTGGAAGGCACTCAGATTACTGCAATTGGTGATAATTGAACACATAATAAAGATGCATTAATAATAATTGTGACTAAAAAAAATAATAATTGTGACTAGAATGCAAAAACTGAAAAGAACAACAACAAAGGCTTGGTAGTTGGAAAATACGGCCTTGGTGATGGAAATAAGGCCAGAGATTGCATAATAAACTTCTGTACAATCAGTGTTTTAATCATTGCAAATACTTAAAAAAACACCCCAACAACAAATGACGGCTATACACATTGACCTTATCTAACTGGTTACTTGGGAGTCAAACTGACTACATTGGTGGAAAAGTTCAATATCAGTAGTCAGAAAATCCAACATCCCTTCCTGATTAAAACACTCAGCAAAACAGGAATAGAAGGGAAGCTCTGGTGACCTAGTGGTAAGGAGCTGCAACTACAATCCCAGAGGCGCATGGTTCGAATCCACCAGATGCTCTGCCGGGGAAGGAGGGAAAATCTCCTGTACCAGTCAGATCTGATTTGACGGTACACACACACACACACACAAAATAATAAAAAAAATTTAAAAAACAGGAATAGAAGGGACTTTCCTCAACATAGTGAAAAGTGTATATGCAAAACCAAGAGCCAATATCATTCTCAATGGACAAAGACTAAAAGCATTCTTGAGAACAGGGACCAGATAAGGATGTCCACTAGTCATCTCTCCTATTTAATATTTATTGGAAGTAGTTGCTATGGCAGTATGACAAGAGAAGAAAATAAAAGGCATCCAGATCAGAAAAGAGATGATTAACAATTAAAACAGACATGGGGGGGGGGGTGAAAGAAGAACGAACTGGGGATGAGGGTGGAGAAAACAGTGCAACAATGAATGAATGAAAACCCAGGATCTCTGTAAATGTTCATTAAAACTAATAAAATTTAATTAAAAAAAAATTTTTTTTAAAATTTAAAAAAAAGCAAAAGAAAAGAGATGATTAAAGTGTTGCTTTATGCAGATGGCATGATAGTATATACAGAAAACCCCAAGGACTTAACAAAAACAAACTTGTTAGAGCTAGTAGATCAATTTAGTAGAGTGGCTGGGTGCAAGATCAATATACAAAAGTAAGATTCTTCTACAGTAACAAACACAGATAAGGAAAGTAATAATACCATTTACAGTAGCCAACCACAAATTGAGATACTTCGGAATAAACCTAACTAGAGACACAAAAGACTTATACAAAGAAAACTACAAAACAGTTCTATGAAACACAACAAAAGACAAGGAAAAAAAAATGTTCCCTGTTCATGGATAAAAAGACTCAATATAGTAAAAATGACAATCTTACCAAAAGCAATCTTCATGTTTAATGCAATCCCAATACAGATACCAAACTAATTTTTGAAAGAGAAAAGGCAATTGACAAATTTATTTGGAGAAGAAAGAAACCTTGAATAAGCGAAGTACTTCTGAATAACAAGAATGAAGTGGGAGGCTTGACACTCCCTGATCTCAAAACCTACTACACAGCTGTAATAGCCAAAATAGCATGGTACTGGTACAATGACAGACACATAGAACAATGGAATAGAATATAGAGAACCCAGAAATTAATCCATCTTTATGGTCAAATGATACTCAACAAGGAGACAAAATCTATCAAATGGGGAAACAACAACCTCTTCAACAAATGGTGCTGGCAAAACTAGCCAAGTGCCTGCAGAAAGCTGAAGCAAGATGCACACCTCTTACCATACACAAAAATAAACTCCAGGTGGATCAGAGACCTAGAGGTAAAGCCTGGAACCATAAAGATCATAAGACATAAAAGAGGACTAATCTTAAAAAGGCTGACAAATACAGCCAGAAATATATAACCAGGAGAGGATAAAAATGATGAACAGGACCTTCTAAAGATAAAATCCATATGTGCATGGAAAACATATTCCAGTAGACTGAAAAGAAAACCTGACTAGGAAAAAACATTTGGCAGTAAGTACCATTTCAAACAAGGATCTCATAACAAAAGTTTACAGAATCCTACAGGGCTTTAAAAAAAAGACATGGAAAGACCATTCACAGATGAAGATATTCAGATGGCCAATGAACATGAAGAAATGCTCAAAATAATTGGCAATAAGAGATGCAAATAAAAAGCCACATTGAGATACCATCTCGCTCCAGTAGCAGTGGCAAAGTTTAACAGAACAGCAAGTAATAAATATTGGAGAGAAAGGAACTCTTTTTTTTTTTCTCCTCAAGTTGACTTTAATAAAAATGAAGATGAGTCAAAGCTAATTAGGAAAACATGGATGCAAGGGGGAGAAAGGAACTGTTATACACTGTTGGTGTGGCTGTAAAATTGGTGTAACCACTCTCGAAGGAAGTTTGGTGTTTTCTAAGTTTAACATAGAAATTCCATATGACCCAGCTATTCCATTGCTTGGAATATACTGTGGGAAAATTAAAAAAGAGAAACAGATTTGTACATCAATGTTCATAGCAGTGTTATTCACCATTGTAAGATCATGGAAATGTCCAACCACAACTGAATGAATTGAGAAATTGAGGTATATTCACATGATTAAATACTACACGCATGCAGCAGCAATGATTTGAAAAATTACTTGAGAGGCGCTGGAGAGCATTATGCTGAGTGAACTAACTCAGTCCTATAAGGACAAATACTGTTTAAGTCCAGTGTTGTAGAAATAAATAGTAAAATATGCATGAAGATTCAGGGGGGTGGGGAGCATTGGAGCAGAGGAGTGAGGATGGACAGGGGGCTAATCATAGTGTTGCACAATTTGATGGGTAGAAGGAGGGTTGGGTAAAGGAAATGGGGAAGATCCAGTGTGAAAAACAATGTATACAAACTTTGGAAACAAAGCCGTACAAAGTAAAAAAAATTCTTTAAAAAGGAGATTGGCAAAATGGGATAATACTAGGCAGAGAATGGTAATTAAATACAATAAAATGTATATGATTGTATAAAATACAAAGGACATGCACAAAGCATGTTGTATATGAACAATTAGATGCAAACCAATTAAAAAATATATCAGTAGTCAGAACAAAAGCAAGGATGAGTGGTGGAGCAGACCATAAATTTCTCATATGCAAGTTTTACTAGAACTGAAGAAAATGAAAAGCTGTACAAGAGTGGGGAAGTCCTGGATATGACTCCATCTGGCCCACTAGCTCCATGAGGGGAACTGTCCTCATAAACAGCATCCACAGTGCAAAGTTAATTCATGAGGCCAGACATACCCCAGACGCGTTCCAAAAGTAATTTCTAACAATTGTCCATCCACAACTTTGACTTTTCTAATACTAGTCCACAGTCCTTTGCAACAGCTATACAGACCTTATAGAACCATTCTGGCAGTTATGGAGTTTATTGGAGAACTTTACAAATTACAATTCAGGTTGGCTGCAGGATACAATTCCCCATCAGCTTTCAGTTTTGTATTACAAAGCTCTCTTAGTCCTGCCAGTTATGCTGTTTCATCACCGACCTCCTCAGTCTTCCACTAACCTTGTGCAAAGACCCAAGGCTTAGTCTCAGGTCAGCTCTGTCTCTGTTAGTTTCTGGTTCCTCACTGCAGCTGCTGGTGCTCTCCTGTAGATTTCAGTCTTCCTGGCATGGGGCTCTGGATTGGTGAAGGAGTGACACTGCATTTTTTGCCTCTTTTTCCTTGCAGAAATTCCAATCTTCTGCAGCTAAACCTGCTCAGTTTAAACATGGTGAAATGGGAAAACTAATCCCATCATTTGTTGTTATGTGATATTGAGTTGACTACAACTCACAGGCGTTCTATGAACAACAATTCTGAATCTTGCCCTATCCTCTGTCATTCTCGTGATCTTTGTTATGCTGAAGTCCATTATTATAGTCACTGAGTCAGTCCATCTTGTTAAAGAGCGTTTTTTCTTTGACCTTTTCCCAGCATAATGTCTTCATTCCGAAGACTGGACCCTCCTGATGATATGCCTATAATATGTGAAACAAGGTTTCACCATCTTTATCTTCCAGGAACACCCTGGCTATCCTTCCTCCAAGACTGATGCTTTCTTTGTTTTTTTAGCAGTTGATGGAAGATAAAGTATTCTTCACCAGCGTCACAATTCAAAGGCACTGATTCTTTTTTTAAATTATCCTTATTTATTGCCCAACCTTCAAATGCATTGAAAATGCTGTGGTTTGGGTCAGGTACACTTTAGTCTTTAAGCAGACATCTTGTATATGAATATATGCAAGCCAATAAAAAACAAAACAGATACCTCCAACAAAACCAGACCTCCTTCATCTTCAGCACTTTGGAGAGGTCTGTGGCAGCAGACTTTCCCACTGCAACATGTGTTTTGATGTGGGTTTTTTTCTTTTCATTGCTGTTACTGTGGATATTAATTGTGGATTCAAGTAAAATTAAGTTGTCGACAACTTCAATCTTTTCTCTGTCATGGTGTTACCCATTGGTTCAGGGGTATAAATGAGTTGTTCATGTTGTTGTTAGGTGTCAAGCTGAGTATAACTCAGGACTGCAGCACAGCCCTTACCACTAAGCCACCAGAGCTCCCTTGAATACAACTCAAAGCAACCCTTTGAAGAACAGATCTAAACCCTTTCCTATCCTGTGCCGTCTTCATGATCTGTGACACTTGAGCCCACTGCTACAGTCACTGTGCCAGTCCATCTGCTCTGAAGATCTTTCTTTTGCTGACCCTCTCTCTTTTCAAGCATGATGTTCCTCTCCTAGCAACATGCCCACAGTACGTGAGATGATGCTTCACCATATGTGCCTCCAAGAACACTTTGGCTGTAATTTCTCCAAGACATAGTTGCTTGTTCTTTGGGCAGTCCATGGGGATAGTCAGTACTTTTCTCCAACACCACATCTCAACGGCATCAATTCTTCCTCTGTCGTCCTGATTCAGTTACACACAGAGCCATTTATACACACCCTATTTCATGTTCCCACCCAGCCATGTGGTGAGACTCAAAGCTGATGACTAGCAAAGCCGTTTTCAACAGCAAACCCATGACACCACAAGCCCACAAAAGCCAAAATATGACCTTGAGTTTATCCCACCTGAATTTAAAAACGACCTCTAGATTTGAAAAAGGAAAAAATAGATTTGATGCATTGAACACTAATGGCTGAAGATCAAATTAGTTGTGGGATGATGTCAATGACATATGAAAATAAGCTAAAGATAAAAAATCAGGAAAAAAGAGATTGAAATAAACTGAGGGGTGGGCAGGAAAAGTGCAACAATGAATGAATAGAAATCCAGGAACTCTGAAAGTTTAGAAAATAAAGAAGCTAATGCAAATGGAAAAATTGATGAAGTGTTGGACACAGATTCCAGAGTAGCTTGAGAAGATGAAGTATTTTAATGAGACGCGCAAGGATCAGAATAGGCAGCTATTAGCTCCACTGTGCGTGGAGTTGCTATGAATTGGAGTGGACCTGATAGGACCTTCTTCTGTGCCATCGAGTCAGAACTGACTCATAGCTGACCCTCCAACAGGTTTTCAGAGGCAGTAAATCATACAGGAGGAGACTGCCCATCCTTCTCCTGCATAGCAGTGGTGGATCTGAACCATGCGCCTTTGAGATTGCAGCTTAGTTGACAGCGTAACAGGTAATAACAGATCTTTGAAGAAAGAGGGATAAGGAAATTACTATTAGATTCAAAGGAAAGACAACATATGGGAATGATCATATGAAACAATATGAGTAAAAGAATGTGTGAAACAGTATATGAATTAAACAATGTATATTAATAATTGTATGCAAATCAATATAATTTTTTTTAAAGAGTCCTATGAAGGGTTTTATCCCAGGCCAAAATATCCTTTACAGCAGTCAAATCCTTGGTTCAAACCCAACAGATCATTAATCCTCTGTTATATACAACATAATGAACTCATGGCTGACTCTCCTGTGGCCTCTCAGGCCAGTACACAGCATGAGGGGAGATTGCCCATCTTTCTTCAGTGGAGCAGCTGGTGAGTCAAGACACCTACCTCTGGGTTGGCAATGAAAGTCCTTACCACTAAACCACCAGAGTTCCCTCCTGTGTCTACAGACCTCCTGAGTGTTTTCAGTGAAGTGCTTATTCATGTCCTCTGCCCATGAAAAAAGTCCATCATTTCCCAGTATTGTACTTCATTTCCAGAGTCACGTTCATATGTCCTTCCTCTTTCGCCATCTGCAGGATCTAACCCACAAGCCCATTTACTCAGGTGAAGGACATTTTTTACAGTCTTGGCATCGGAGGGGTGGTTTTCTCACCACGCTGACCAGATGTGTCATCAGATGTTCACCTCAGGTAGAGCCTGGGTTGCTTGGCTTCTTGAGACGGCTTCCATCCAAGAACCTGTGTTCTTCGAGTCTTTCATCTCAATTCCCTCATAAACTGGTTCTCTGAACTAATGTGCACTTGGGAAGACACTATGCAAAGAATGATCTTCAGGCAGGGCGTATTTCATTTCTATCCTTCCTTAACACCAAGCACATACATTTCTCACCAGGTACCCTATCCCACCACATAGGTATCTTGTTTCCTGAAATTTGCGGGCTGTATCTGGGTGCTCTTCCAGATCTCCCTTGTGGAGTTTTGTAGAAATCGGACACAACCATCTCCACACTACCCTTGTTCGTTTTATATTCGCCTTTTTTTGGCAATGGGAACAGACAGGATCTCTTCCAGTCAGTGGGCCAGGTATTTTCCTTATTTCTTGGCATAGGCTAATGAGCACATCCACCTCTCTATCTGATGAAATATGTCAACTGGTATTCCATTAGTGCCTGAGGCCCTCTATCTCACCAATTCCTTCAGTACAGCGTGAACTTCAATAAACAGGAAGGAGAAATTTAACTGCTTTAACTTCCTCTGAATTACTACTAGGTCTTTTATAAATTTCTAATTTTCCTGTTTCATTTTTCTCTTTACATCATGTACTGAGTCAAAATGTTTACCCTTAGGCAGTTCAGACCAAGAAGGCCAGCATTCAGCTAATATAAGCAGGACAAGACCTAGGAACACACACTACATGAGTAGCTGGGGCATCCCCAGGTGTTCCCTCTTAACAACCTTTAACTCTGCAAAGAGCTTTTATTCACATCAAGAAAACAAAATTCTTCACCACTGGACCAATAGGCAACATCGTGATAGGTGGAGAAATGTTTGAAGTTGTCAACGATTTCATTTTACTTGGAGTCACAGTCAGCATTGACAGGAGCAGCCAAGGAATCGAAACGCATGCTGCGCTGGGAACATCTGCTGTCAAGAACCTTTTCAAAGCGCTCATGGAGTTTGTCTTCCAGTACGGCTCTTTTAGCATGGATGACTGTGAATAAGTGAACGGAGCATGTTGGCTTAACCACAAAGGGATTGGCTATCTACCATTCTATTCCCCAAAAGATTTGGCCAGTCTCAACAATTTTCAAGAGGATTGACCTTCTCCAGCCTGGTGAAAAGGAGGCAGGGGCCCTTTAGAGTAGTGAGAGAAGATCTTCACCCTGAAACCCACAGTGTCCCTTTTCAGCAGGAAGTAGCTAAGAGAATACGCCATCCCCTTTTCCTTATGACTCAGGGTGAAGTCTCTCTCAGGGAGGAGTGATAGGGAATGGCAAAGGACACACCGACAAAGGAGATTAATCAGAACTGACTTTGACAAGCACTGTGGCAATTGGACAATTAAAACAGACATTCGGATGGCGGGGGAAGAAGAACAAAGTGGGGAGGAGGGTGGAGAGAATGGTGCGGCAATGAAGGAGTGAAAGCCCAGAATCCCTGTGAATGTTCATTGAAACTAATAAAATTTAATAATAATTAAAAAAAAAAAAGGAGGCAGGAGAATGTAGGACTTTGGCATGACAGCAGCAGCAGCAGCCATGGCTGAACTGAAAAATTGACACAAGATGGGATTTTGGCCGTGGGGAGAA
Organism: Elephantulus edwardii; assembly: GCF_000299155.1. Lineage (NCBI taxonomy): Eukaryota > Metazoa > Chordata > Mammalia > Macroscelidea > Macroscelididae > Elephantulus > Elephantulus edwardii. Next base: position 2,425,146 of record NW_006399877.1, read on the forward strand.
AGCCAATATTGCCGGGACTGAGAGAACTTTGTTAATAGGAAAGCCATTTTTGTTAGGACTTAAACTGCAAACAACTGGGGAGAGCCAGTACTGTCAGGACTGAGAACTTCGTTGGGCAGTTGAGTAGGGAAACCAGTATTGGCAGCAGTGAAAACCTGGAAACACATGGAGCCATGAGGCTGAGGTCCCTATGGGCAGCACATTTTGGGAGCTGTCTTGACTTTACGGTTATTAATATGGCTCATAACCGGCAGCCAGGAAATCAATATCAAGAAAACAAAGATTCTCACCACTGGGCCAACTGGCAGCATCAGTATGGATGGTGAAGAGATTGAGACAGTTAACAGTTTTAGTTTGCTTGGCTCCACAGTCAACACTCTTGGTAACAGCCCCCAGGAAATCAGGAGATGAATTGCAATAGGAAAGTCAGCTGTGAGGGACTTCTCAAGAGTACTGACGTGCAATGACATCAGGCTGGAGACTAAAGTGCGCCTGATCCAGGATATAGTCTTTTGCAATTACATGCCATGCATCGGAGAGTTGGACAGTGAATAGGGTTGATAGAAAGAGAATTGATGCCTTTGAGCTGTGGTGCTGGAGAAGAGTGTTGAATGTACCATGGACTGCTAGGAAAACAAACAGGTTTGTCTTAGAGGGTGAAGCCAGAATGTTCCCTGGAGTCAAGGATTCTGAAGCTTCGTCTGACACACTTTGGGCATATTGCAAGGAGGGACTGGTCTGTGGAGAGGGACATCATGTTGGGAAGAGTGGAAGGATGGAACAGGAGAGGAAGACCCTTGATGAGATAGATCGATTCTGTGAGTGGAGTGGTGGGAATGAATTTGTTTGATAGCAAGGTTGGCGCAGGTTAGAACGGCATTTAGGGCTCTTGTTCATAGGGGTCGCTATGAGTTGCAAGCAACTCAAAGGCACATAACCACCAATATGGTTCTGTGTGACCTGTGAGCTCGCACATCAGATTCTGAACCCAGCAAAGCAGTAAGAGTGATGTTGAGTAGGAAGAGGTATGGGAGTCTGGGGACATGTCTGACCTCTTGAGAATAGGTTTTGTGTTACTGACGCTGTGGATGGGGACAGATGCCCCTTGTGAAGCTGGTAAAGGTCAGATATGGAGCTCCCAGTGTGTCTCTTGCTCATTTTACAGTGCTAAAGAGCAAAGATGTCAATTTAAAGACTAAGGTGTACCTGACGCAAGTCATGGTTTTTTCAGTTGCTTCCTGTGCATTTGAAAGCTGGACAGTGAATAAAGATAACCAAAGTAGAATCATCTTTGAGCTATGTTGTTGGTACTGGCTATCCTATGGACTGCCAAAAGAAATGTCTCGAGGTGCTCCTTGGATGAGGAAACCATCTCATAGTATGGGCATGTTATCAGGAGGGCACAGTCCTTGAAAAAGACATCCAATTGGGAAAGGTAAGGGGTCAGCCAAAGAGAAGACCCCCCCACAGGATTCACGGTGACCCTCCCAGTGGGCCTTAGCATCCCAGAGAGCATGAGGATAGTGCTTGACAGGGCGAGGTTCTGATGTGCTGTCCATGCTCCGAGTCATGGTCAGCTTGGGGGCACCTAATACCACAGCCGCATTCACTCCGTATTAATTACCTGTGTAAGAAAGAATCTATGGAGTCAGTTACTAGCAATATGTGAGGTTATTCTGCTCCACCTGTTTCCTGGGGTCATTTTAGAATCCTCCTTGCCCAGTTTTTCATCCTTAGCAAGACTGGTTTATTGAGTTGCAGTTTGAGAATTTTCCCAAAACTTGGCAATGGGAGATGTGTGTTACCCTTGAGCAGTTGAGAGATTTCCAGAGAATGACTCTGTTTTCACTTTAAAATTTCAGTAACCCAGAATTCCTCAAGCAAACCCACAGGGCACAAGTGATGGGCCACCTAGAGAAGGCTCTGCAGTCTCCAGGGTCCCCCATGCTGAAGGAGAGGAAGCAAGGGAGTCACAGACTGTGAAGTCCACCCTCTGCTGTGATCTGTATTAACACCTCTCCGGCCTCCTTAGCCTACTGGACTTTAGGGTTCTCACAGGATTGTTCTGTGCAGGATTTGTTACCCCATTGTCAGACCTCACCTGTCTCAGCCATGAGTTGAGATCACAGTGTTGAGACTGAGGTGTGGGAAGCCTGATGCAGCATGACCTACAGAAAGCTTTTCCCCACAACCTGAAGGGCTCACTTCCATTCCAGGTGGCTCTTTGCTGAGAATGTGCCTTCCCACCCCAGGTACAGCCATTTCAGGCTCAATTCCAGACCATGGTAACAAATGATCACAAAGTGGGCCGAACACATTTTTGATTCTCAGCGCATTAAGTTACGCTCACACTGTATGATGTCTCAGTGCTGAGGCACTGTGCTGACACTCCCAAGGCATGTGCCTCAAGTCCAGCAACTGCTCAGTGGGAGCAAGGTGGACAATCTCCTGTGTGGTTTACAGCCCCTGCAGGGTCAGCTAGGAGTCGGTTCCTACTTTATGGCACCTAACAACGTAACAGTCCATGAAGGGAGCAACAAACAGCAAGGTGGAAAGGTTTGAAGTACTGTGAGGATGGCCAAAATGTAGTGACAAAAGATGACCCCACACTGCTGGACAGACAGGATCTCCAGGTGATCCTGAAGGTACACAGCAGTGACCTGGGGTCCGATAAAACTCTGACTTATACAGGATACAGATAAATGACCTGCTGGAAGCCTGCTGAAAGGACCGAGTCTGACTTCCTGAGGAATGCTGAGGCAGGACTCAGTGGTGCCATGAATATGTACCTTGTCAGAAAGGAAAAGTGGCACAGGGCAGTAACACATGTAGAACTGTGGTGGGCTGGAGAGAGCTCTGTCCGACCACCAAGTGAGAACAAAGCTGGCGACTTCCCTACCCCGCTGCCAAAGGGGTTTCTAGACGTGCCCATGCCATCTTTGCTTCCAGAACACAGCCTTGTGCTTGGCAAGCAGAGTCTCTGCGGTCAAGCCCTGTTGGTGCCATCATCCCTGGCTGCCACTGGCCAAGGCCCCTGGTCTCAAAGCAGTGTTGATGCCCTGGGATGGAGTGTGCTCTTCCTCTGGGGTCCTGACAGTGGCATCACTGTGGAAACGGTCCCACTTCCTGCATGTGGTGCCCACACACTCTGGCCCAGGTCTCCACAAGCTTTTAGAGCATGGACTGTAATATGCTGGGATGTTCGAGGCAGGGTAGCAGAAAGGAGTAAAGCAGGGACTTCTAATTGTCCCAGATGTTAAAGGAAGGTAAAAAACTTGCAGTAAATCTGAGATGATTTCCAGGTTAGGCTTTGTTTTAGAAGTTGCTGTCAGGTACCACCGAGTCGAGCATGGCTCTCAGCAACTCTATGAACAACAGATCTGAAGCCTGTCTTATCCTGTGCCGTCCTCACACTTCCTGACACAGCAGAGCCCATGGCAGTTGCCATGGCTGCGGGTCTTCCTCTCACACCAACCCCCTTCCCTTCCAAGCATCATGTCCCTTTTCCTTTAACCAAGTCAGTCAGATGTAAAAACAGTGGAGTTTTGGAGCACCCCATGCCCCGTGCTGCACTGTCCTGGAAGGGGCAGTAGCCCGGGGCCAGTGTGCTTATTCCGAGGGCAATCTGCAGGCCACCACTGCCTGGGGGTTCACTCCAGTCTTCTCATTTCCAAAGCTCTGGTTCTGCATACTCTGGGCCTGGCCTAACTGGATGCAGGGAGGACACTGATGTCCTGGTGAAGTGGGACCCGCCACAGGCCAGTCCCCAAGGGCAGGGTGGAATCTGTGAACATTGCCAACTGCCCAGAGCCTTGTTCACGTTGTCTGTCCCATAGTGACTCAAGCCTCGCTGCAGTCGGGAACACAGAGGACTCCAAACCCTGGGTGTGGAGTTCAGCGTCCAGGATGGGCAGAGCCCATCCTGCTAATGGACACAGCGCAGGGAGGGACGCAGGTGAGTGCTGGGGGCAGCACGTGGGAGGGAGAGGCCGGGAGGCACTTCTCAGCGGCACCTTGCGACCGAGGCCTGGCCTGGAGGTCACATCCTGTCTGCTTATGCGTCCTGGCCACCTGCCCCGGCCTCCAACTGCTAAGAACCAGGTACCACTTCCTGGTCAAAGTGTATGACTCTCCAGGTGGGACTCGGACACTGCTTCCAGATCACAAGGCCCTGAGTGGAGCTGACTGCGCATTGGGGCAGCGGTCAGGGTCCTTATAACTGCTCCATGCTGTGGGACCAGCAGTGGTCATCCCAGGGTCCTATCGGCCCCGGGGACGTGGACTGGCTGTGGGAAATCCCTCGCCACCCTGGGGCCTCGTCACCCCTGGGGCGTCCTCACGGGGGGGGGGGGGTTGGGGGGCGAGGTTTCACTACCCCTGGGTGTCGCTACCCTGGGGTCTCCTCCCTCTGGAGTGGGGCGGACGGCAATCTGACAGCCGCACACTCCTGCTGGAAATGGGGGGCAGTCATGGGGAGCCATGGGCTGGGAGGTGGGTCACCCGACCGGTAGGAGTGGCCACAGGGCAGGGCCAGGCATCCCGTGCTGCTGTGGGTTGCGGGCAGTACAGCACCATTGCAGTGAGGAGGTGCCGAGCTGTCAGGGTCTGGCCAGCACGGTGGGTGTCCCCCCAGGCAGCAATCAGAGGTCACAGCCCATCTTGGGGTGCTTCCCGACAGTGCTCTCCCACCAAGCAATCAGGAGGCGCCTTGAGGTACCGAGGTCACCCCTTTGCATGTGGTTCAGGCCACTCTGGCTCTCATACCCTTTGCTTCAATAAAAGCCCCAAGGGAGGCTGTGTCCCTGGGCCGTGGGTTCAAGACCACCAGGGCAGAGTGCTTGCCCCAGGAGCCTGGCACACAGGCATAGTCGTGGCAAGGAGACTGGTCAGGGCCCAGGGGACCTGCAGCCTCTAGTGAGGGAGGGACACTGCAGGGGAGGGACATTGGTGGGAGGTCCCCCCTCAGATGCCCAGGTCTCCCCCCACCAGGCAGTCAGCCAGCCTGCCCACAAAGATGTGCCAGTGCATTTGAACTCCCTGGTTCCACCTTCAGCTCTGGTGTCCCCATGCTGCCTGCACCACCTGGAGGCTGTCCCCGCAGTGGGCACACGGCATCCTGTAAGTTGGTACCAACTGCAGGGCAGATCCCCACTGCCAGCCAGGCTGGCTCTCTGATCGGGGCTAGCTGGAGTTTTGTTCAAAGGGGACAGCAGTCCTGGAACTCCCACCTTGCTGGGGAGCAGTGTGCAGAAGGGCTCCATTCATCTGTCACCCAGACCTAGTGTGGAAGGACCAGGAAGCCAAGTGCTGGCTGCTGGCCATTCGCACTGCACGTGGACAGACGCAGCGCCATTTCAAGCTTTGTATTCCTTGTTCTTTGCTCCTTGGCCCCACATCTGTCTGCTCTGTACAATGAAATACAAACTAAATGAATAGAAAAAAATAATTAAAGCATTCAATTGTACAAATTACAAATCTGTTCCAAAATATACTTACATTAAATAAAATACGCATCTCAGTAAGGTAGACGGTGGATTCTGGGTGGTGGATGCATTCTGGGGAGCGGGGGGATATGTGGGGGCCACACTCTGGGGGACAGAGAACTGCACCCAACCTCAGTCTGCAGCAGTGTCTTATTGTCAGTCTGCGGGTTACACTAACGTGTATTGCATCACTGGACTGGGCAGGGAAAAGCAAGCTCTAGCCGGAGGTGAGTTCATGAAGCTCTGCAAGGATCCCATCAATATACAGTTTGAATAAAGGAAAACACGGGCAGGTAAGCAGACCTCTCTTAGGACCCAGAAGACAAGCTCTGGCTGACTCTCGGTGGGCTTCTCCACTTCTGGGTACAACATGGACTGACCACGCAGGAGGAACAAGGGCACATGAGGCTGGAGAGGCGGGGCTCGCGCTCGTCCGAACGTTGGGCCCAGGGGCCTGTCCCACATCATCTGGCAAAGCGCTTGATATAGTCGTCCACCTTCTTCCGGAAGTCCTCCTGCGGTCACATGGGCAGAGAAGGGAGCGTTAGGGAGGGAAGGCACAGCGGGGTCAGCAGGCAGGGGTTACCCGCCTTCCTGGGATGGGTGGTGGGGTACACCCAGCAGGCCGGAACAGTGATGAGGCGGTGGGTCAAGGTCATGAGAAATGTGCATCTCTGAAGCCCACTGCCTTTTAAGATGGGGGCATCCTTGGGGCTCAACACCCACTCCAGGGCTGGGATCCTGCAGGGTCTTGTCTCCCACAGTGAAGCAGTGGGGATACCACCAGTGGAAAATGGTCCCTAAGCCAAGGTGTCACAGGGGCCAGCAGGCCACAGTGCTCCCCACTAGGCCGGCACTAAAGCTCCCTGGCCCTGAGCGACATTGGGCATCAGGTCACTGCCAGCCACAGGGCCATCCTGCCCGGGCTCATCGTGGGTACTCGCAGTGCCATGGAGGGCCTGAGTGTGGACACGCTCCATGCCCTCTCAGTCAGGTCTATCAGCGTGTGTCCGTCCCCTCCCCCCATCTGGCAATGAGCAGCAGCTGCTGGGTACAGGGGTGGCCTCAGTCTCAGCACTCGGCCCTCCGAGCTCTCCCACCTGCGACTCCTCCACACCGAAGACCTGTGTGCCCCGTGAGGGCTGATGCTGTGGTGTCCTAGTGAGAGGTGTTAGCAGCTGTGTCCTCAGGCCAGCGCTGCAGCCTGTCCCCCAGCACCAGGCCCATCAGGCTGGGCCCACAGCCCTGGGGAGATGGCCACTCCTGGCCAAGGACTCCTGGAGTGAAATGCACTTCCCTTTCCTTTCTGAACTTATAAAGGGTGTCTTTACATCAGTGAGCCTGGCTGCTGGTGCCTGTGTTCTCAGCCACCTTTTCAGTGAATCATTTTTACTTTTCTGAAAGATACTTTAGGTCTTTGTATGTTGCCATGTGTATGTTTACCTTTGATCTTAAATTTTTGCAAATACCAAGAAGGCACAGTTGTATCAGATTAACCAATTCCAGCCAGAACGCATTTCCACCTTGCCTATGTATAAGTGGACAATGTGTTTTCAGTAAGACCTGGTCTGGTGCCAACCTCACCATGGCTGCTCTATGAGTGTCTAAAAACTGCTTGACACTCCAGCTTGTGCTCCCTTATTTTTCATTCTCAATATGGGTTACATTTCATTATCAAGAAAACAAAAATCCTCATAATTGGACCAAGAGTCAACAAGGCTGATGGAGAAAAGACTGAAGTTTGTCGATTTCATTTCACTTGGATCCATAAGCACCATCCATGGAAATCAGTCAAGAAACCGAAAGATGTGGTGTATTGGAGAAATCTGCTGTCAAAGACACTTTGTGCTAAAGAGCAAGGATTTCAGCTCCAAGAATAAGCTGCACCTGGTCCTGCCGTGGTATTTTCAATTGCTCTACACGGATCTGGAAGTTGTAAATGAGTAAGAAAGACTGAAGAATGGAGTTTTTGAGTTGTGGAGTTGAAGAGTACTGAAAAATTCCATGGATTACAAGAAGAACAAACAAAATCGATCTTGGAGAAAGTGCAGCCAGGGTGCTTCTCAGAGGCAAAGGACGGTGAAGCGCTGTTTTACAGACTTTTGAGTATGTTGTCAGGAGGGACAAGCTGCTGGCAGAAGACATTGTGCTTGGACAAGTGGAAGGTCACAAAGGAGGGACTGACACGACCACAGCACTGTGCTTCAGCTCGGCAACGTTTCCGCCTGTTTCATGGAGTCACAGATGACTTGACAGTACCTAACAATCATCAACAGGAAGTCACTCTCCCTGTACCCACTGTCCACCCACGTCAAGCTGGTGACAGCTCACCTTGTCCCGAAGGTGGTGTTCTGCAGCTTCAATATTCAGTGGGTCATCAAAATTTAAAAGATCCTTAAAAAGAGAAACTAAAAGTCAATACCAGAGAATCTGCTTTTCTGCTACAGGTCCTTATTTTATGAAGTGGCCAAAGGAGACCTAACTGGCCGGGGTAGAATTGCCCGAGGACTATGAAATCCCAGTGAGAACGAAGCACCCTCTCCCCCAAAACAGTGACTCACAGGGGACTGCATACATGCACGCAGGAGAGTAGCAATCACTTTAATTTCTTGGGCTGTTTCTGGCCATCAGAAAATGAAAACTATCTGGTTACAAATGTGAGAAAACCAAAATACAGCACTCTTCTTGTAACTACATCTCCCTATTTTAAGTTACTTTGTGAGAATAACTTGGCCTTTAAGGCCGGGCATTCTTAACCCTCCTGCACGAGTGTCGGCAGCCTCAACAGTCTGTATCCTCTCCACACCGGGCCCCGCGGCTAGGCCACCGGTGCACGGGCCCCAGGGTCCCTTATCCTCAGAAGAGCACTCAAAGGCCTGGCCCCTGGTCCTGTAAGAAACACTACAGAAAAGATGCCCGATTCAAGATCAGAGATCGCATCTGAAGTTTCTACTTCTCCTTGTCAAAATCAGAGTAGTAAAATCTGTTCTCTGACGAACTGCTTTCTGCAGCACACCACATACGACGACGCACTGAGGGAACTCTCTTCAGAACCGTGTTAAAGCAGGTACTGTACCAACCAGATGTCAGAAACCAAGAAAAGCCAGAAGCACTGGTGATCAGACAGTGCCAGGGTTAGACTCCAAATTTTGGAAACGGGCAGAAATACAAGGATCACTTCCTACAAGCTGCCCACTGTATCTACCCTGCAAATGATGTTAGACATGAAATTTCCCATTCTCTTTATATTTGACCTAGTAGGAATATTCATGGGAATAACCACTACAGATTTGATTTACACATTTATTAGCTCTTTAGTATGTAGAGGGTATGGAAGGCAAACTTGAGAAGAGGAAATGGGGAGCTAACTTGGTGCCACCAGATTTCTTTAAAAACCAAACCAAAAGCCAAAGTCTTAGATTCCCTTCCATTAATTCTCCCGCAGCAGGGAGGCAGTCTACACTGCTTCACGAGTCACAGGAGTTGTAACGGGTTCTGGAAGATCTATGCGGCTGCTGGTGACGGTGAGTGTGTGGACTCCCCGGCAGGTCCAACCTAGCCTAGCGCCTGTCCTCGTCAACAAAGCTCAGGATGGAAGGGCATCCCGGTGACCCTGTTGAGCCGCGCCCTTCCTAGCCCCTCACGGGCCTTCCAGGACAGCCAGGCCAGTTCCCTGGCTGCTCAGCAAGGAGCCCCGGACAACGCCAAAGCTAGGGTCTGCAACAGGCCAGGCAGGAAGGGAGGAGAGCATGGGATTCCTCCTCCAAACAGGACATCTGAGATGAGGAGGGACCGCAGGGGTGTGACCACGGACCGTGCAAAACAAGAGGTGCAGCCACTCAGTTTACGGGCACTCGGCTGCAGCCCGGGCCAACTCCTTACAAGTCACCAGCTTCTATCATTTCAGGGGTAATGGTCAAAACAGAAGGCAAAAGAAGAAAAACTGGAATTGTGATCAATGTACTTACAGTAAATAAAGAGTTTAATCCCCAAACAACATCCTGCAAAAGAAAACAAGTTTCAGGCCCCTGAGCACTTCAAGCATTTCCAATCCGTGAGCGTGGACCACGCACCGCGCTCAGCAGAACTCACCTCCGGTGCTCTGCTTTTCTCTAGACGATCACAAGCACTTCCCTTACGCACCGCGATCCGTGGCAGGGAGGGCATGATGAGGGTGTCCCCTCCGCTGACCCAGCGCTATGCCATGAGGCCACAGGGACAGCCTCACCCCAAACCTACCGCCATCTCCAAAGTCAGGTCAGACTCCCAAGTCATCTTAAAAAGTAAGCGGCTAACTGTAGCCTCTTGGACCTCAGGCCCGCCCACTACCCTACTGCGGCGTAATAATGGGCTCTAAGTTTATGTTAAGGACAAGAGACTAGGAGCAGCCCGTCACTAGATCAAATGAAAACCGGCACGCTCTGTGCTAACTCATCGTTTATGACTTGGTTCAATGTCTTTCTAGCTTTTTCTCTCCGGGGTGAGGTCTTGTCTTTCTGCACATATTTTCATTCTCATCTTGGAACTGGTAGCTTGAGCTGCTTTCTCTCATCCATGCATCCCTCGTCCCTGACCTCTTGGTAGCAGCTGGTGCTGTGGATGAGGTGAGGGTTGGGCTGGTGAAGGACGGACAGACAGACGGATGTGTTAGTGGGAGGAAAGGCTGGCTTGGAGGTGGCAGAAGACCTACCTTCAGTGTCCTGGTGGGGGCCCAGCCAGTGCCATCAATCGAATGTTCTCGCAGTAAACTACAACAGATACAGAAGCCAAAGGTCAGGAGGAGCACCCGCTGATATGGGACACCACAGACGGCTCTGGGCTTGTTTTCTCCAGGCTGCCTTGTGACATTTAGCTAAGCAGGCAACTCATGGTTCACGTCACACAGTAGGTGAGTGAGGCCCGTGAGGGCTGCCGGTCTTCTGGAGTCCTGCAGCTGTCACATGTGAGAGGAAGGCGTATGGGGCTCCGAGGCAGGGATCTAGCATCCAGGCCTCAGTAGAGGAAATGACAAAAATGGAGGAATAAGCCCAAACACTAATTTTAAAATCCACCGTTTCAGAATTTCAGGTCTCTGTGTTAAGACCCTCTACCTTCAGTCAAGGAAGAGGGCAAGGAGCTTGTCTGACCTTGTGCCCTTCTGCACGAGAGTCCCACAGATGTGGCTCAGATGGGCCCTGGCAGACCCCCAGTCTGTTCCAAAGAAGACAGACACCTCATGTTCCCAAGCCCAGTCTTCTCAAGCCAGGTCCACTTTTGGCTTTCTGGATTTATTTTTCTCCCTTAAACTATAATTAGTTACACTGATGGAGCACAGGTCTGCCTTTAAACAGGAGGCAGTAAATTTTCAAAGAATAATAAATAGATGGCAGAAGAGGGAGGAGCTCCTGCCTTTGAAGCTCTCCTGGAGGCTGGGCCTGAACCACAAGGAGCCAGCAGGCAGAGGTCAGTGCTGGGGCAGGCCAGGGCCTTGCGCGAGTGTCCCAATCTCCTCTCAGGGCCATCAATTTTAAAAGCACCGCCATCAAGCCCATGACACAAACATGCAGAGAAAAGTAGAAAGGACCTGCCTCAGACAGATGTCTCCGGTCTCTGTGATGTTGGGGTGCCAGATTTTGGTCAAGCATTTCACTTTGGGAGGCTGTAAAACAGAAAGAAACAACTCTGTGATGGCTCTGTGGTCCCAGCAAAGACACAGATGGTATCCGAATGGCTCGTCTCACTCTCACCCACAGGAGTGTTTTCACAAACGGTCCACTACTGCTGACCTCAGAAGCTGATCCAGCCCAGCCCCACACCACTTCTCCAAAGGCTATGTGTAAGTGGGGCCTGATGGTCCTTCTCTGGACATGGGACGGGAGGAGGCGGAAGTCCATTCAGGGAACTCTGTTCTCCGGGCCCCAGGATTCAGTAAGGAGTCGCTAGACATGTCTGCACTGTAGCTGAATGTGTTGTGCTTGGTAGGATGAAACCCTAGTACAGGTTATGCTTAAGAAGAGGGGACAAGAGGGACAGTGAGGGTAGGACCAGAGCCCAGCCACGCACGACATCATGTATGTCTGTGGCTAAGTTTTTCTTTTACAATTTATACCACCCTCTAATTCAGGGGAACAAAACGGGGTGGTGGTGTAGGAAGTATATGCACTCCAATCAGTAGCTTCCTAACACCCTACCCGACGTGTGTTTTCTGAGACCCTGTGGAGGACACACTGACCTCTTCCTGCAGGTTTGGAACGTGCGCTGTGTGCAGGCTCCGTGGCTTCAGCCATCCCTCTAGGTACCTTTCCAGGGCAAAGCAGCACTTACAGAGTCGGCGCCCTGTTCCTGCGTGCTCATGCTGCCTCTGGTCCAGTCTAGTCTAGAACAAGCTGTGCTACCCCAGGGCCCCATCTCCAGTCCAGCCTCTGTTCTTTCCTCAGGACAAAGCCCAGGAACAGGACCTGCTGGAACACCACCTTCTGCCCCCGAGCTAAGTGTCCCTGCTGCTGGGAAGGGTGGGCTGCACAAGTCCTCAGGCCCGAGGGCACCTTGGCTTGACCTGCAGTCAATGGCTCCTCACAGCCTCTCCCCAGACTCCTCGTCTGCAGGATACTGAGACTGTCTACCTTCTGTTTGTGGGGCCACTTCTCCCCACACTGTCTTCTGTTTTGATTCTTTTCTGTGGTGTTTAATTTTTACTGAATTTTTATACTTTGATAACCTACTTAGGAAATACTTCCCCATGCCAAAGGACTGCAAACCTCTCCCGGGTCTGTTCTGCATTCTTGTATGCTCATCCTTTGATGTGACTTTTACAGAGTTCTAATGAAGTCCCTTTCTGACTCCACATCGTGAGACTGCCAGATGAATGAGCTAAGTGTCAAAATTTCAGTCTAAGGACTAAAACAAAATGCATATGAGTGAACAAGCCTCATGATTTCTCTCAGAGAAACAAAAAATAATTGTCAGATTCAGGATGAGTTTGAATGTCTGTTGGCAGCCGTGATATGTTTCTCTACAAATACACAGGGACACATCCACGGGAAGTAAGGTCTGAAGGAAGTCGTTACGTGCCAGCGAGTCAATACAACTCATAGTGACCCTTTGAGCAACAGATCTAAAACCTGCCCTGTCCTGTGCTATCCTTACTGTCTCCACCACACTTGAGTCCATCGCTGCAGTCATTATCAACCCATCTTTTGAGGGTCTTCCCTTCTTATAGTAACCCCCCACCTTTCCAAGAACGAAGTCCTGCAAGGAACACTCATTTTCACTTTCTCCAGGACAGACATGTTTGTTTTCTTGGCAGCCTATGAAATATTCAGTACTCTTCTCCAAAACCTCAGCACCTCAACAAAGGTATCCATTATTCTTCATCATCCTTTTCCCTGTCATTTTCAGGTATACAGGAAGCAACTGGGAAGACCATGGTTTGGATGAGGTGCACTTCAGTCTTTAAGCTGACATCACTGTTCTTTAGGATTCTGGAAAGGTCTCTCACTGCAGATTTTCCCAATGTGATTTGTCTTTTCATTTTGACTGCTAGTGCCAAAGGTATTGATTGTGGATCCAAGCAAGATGAAATTATTAACAACTTCAATCTCTTCTCCATGGCCCAGTGGTGAGAACTTTTGTTTTCTTGATGTTGCGGTGTAATTCACATTGAAGCCTGTAGTCTAGATCTTCTGCAACAAGTGCCTGAAGTCCTCTTCACTCTCAGCAAGTAAGGTTCTGTCATCTGCATAATGCAAGCTGTTGATGAGTCCCCCTCTGATCCTGATGCCACAGTCTTCTTCATATAGTCAGTTTCTCAAATGATTTGTTCAGCATACAAATGGAGTAGGTACAGAGAAAAGTCACAGCCCTAAAGCACACCTTTTTTAAGCCTTTGCTCTGTTCAGACAACAGTTTTTCTTGGTCTAGGTATAGTTTTCACATGAACACAATTGTGGTTTTGGAGTTTCATTCTTCTCAATGGTAACTGTACTTTGTTGTCATCCACATAGTCAAATGCCTTTTCATAGTAAATAAGACACAAGACAGATATCCTTTGGCTATTCTTTGCTTTCTGCCAAGACATATCTGATATCCGCAACAGTAACACTGGTGCCATGGCTGCTTGGAAATCTCCTGAAATTCTGGCAGTTCTCTGCTCTAGCTGTTTCTGAGTAATCTACATCAAGATTTTGCCTACATGTAATATTGTTCGGTACTGGCACATTCTGCTGGATCACCTTTTTTAGGGAATGGGAATAAATATGAATCTTTTTGAGTCAGTTGGCCAGGCTGCCGTCTTTCAGATGCCAAGGCACAGTCAGTGAGCACGTGCAAGGTTGTATCTGTTTGTTGGACTATTTCAATTCCTGGGGCTTTATTTTTTTCCAATGCCTTCAGAGATGCCTGAGTTTCTTTTTGAATAACTACCTTTCAGGAAGGAAGTGAGGTGTCTGCGTGAAGGATAGAGTTTGAAGGAAGGCATGTGAGGGAAGGAAGGTCAAGAAAGGATGGTGCGAATGAATGGAAATCCAGAATCTCAGTCAATGTTCATTAAAATTAATAAATAAATAAAGAAAGGATGGTGCCCCAGGGGAGGACGGTCCCTGAGGGATGGAGATGCCTGAAGGGCAGACGGTGCTCGTAAGAAGAAACACCAAGCATCCTGAACCTCTTGTCGGCTCTTGGTGACTGCTCAGTGTCACAGCCTGGGTTTAGACTGAACCACTGACTGCAAAGGGCAGGGTCACCTTCCCTCCCACGCCAGTGTCCCCTCAGAATCCAGGTCAAATGCTCCTTCTACCAGGGGGTACTGCCCCTCTTAGGGACACGGTTCTCTCCTTACCTCTCCTGCCTCGTGCTCTCTGGTCATGACTAAGATGCTGACGCAGATGCCCCTCTGGACCAGCAGACAGTGGAGCTCTGTGCCAGATGCTTAGAGCCTGCCCATGGACACAACGTGCTCAGAGCAAGATAAACCCAGAACAGCCCTTTCACCTTTGATCCCTACAGTACTGGCTGGTACTGCTGCCTGCCCAAAGCTAAGAATGTCCATAAACACAAGGGAGAGTCCTTCTCAGAGAAGAGGAAAACCAGGTGGCTCATCTGTAGGCTCTGAGGGCCAGGCAGGTCACACAAGAAAGTGGAAAAGCTAAGTAGATCCAATACACAAGAAAAGAAGAAGAAATAACAAATTCTTACACAACAACAACTAAAAGCAAAGAAACGTTTCAGTCATATTTTATAGAAATAGCTCTTAAAAATCTGTAAGAAAAAAAATACTCCAATGGAAAGATAAGCAAACGACAGGAAGTTGCTGTCATCAGGTCAAGTATGACGCATAGTAACCCTATGAACAAGAGATCGGGACTCTGTCCTAGTTTGTGCCATCTCTCCACCCTCGACACACTTCAATCCTTTGCACAGACACTGTATCAAACCATCTTGCTGAGGGCCTTCTCTGACTCTCCACCTGTCCAAGCATCATGTCCGTTTCCAAAGAATAAACAGCCTCTCCTAACAACACGTCCAAAATATGTGAGACGAAGCTTCACCGTCAAGGAACATTTTGGCTGCACTTTCTCCAAGACACATCTGCTTGTTCTCTGGAAGTCACTCTTCTCCACCTCTACAGCTCAAAGGCACTGATTCTTCTCCTCATGAAAAGTATTAACAGTAAGAATAACAGGCAGTATCCTACTTACTTAAAGATGACAAATTCAAATAATGATTTAATACCCTTTCACCCAAAATAACAAAAAAGAAGCATGAAGGGATGTGATCTTCATGCATATTTAGGAGAAGAGTCTTTTCAAATACTGATGGTATGTGAGGACGACATTTGGCATAAACTCGGGCTAATTTAGTAACAAGTCTCTAAGAGCTTTAACAGGAAAGCCAACTGCTCAAAGCTCGCTAACTCCACCTCCAGAAACTGGCCCAGAAAAGAAAAGCAAATTATCTCCACCAACCGTGTGTCAGGGACACCACTCCCGTCACCCAGAGCCAACAAACTCCAGCCCCTGGTCTATCCTACACGGCCCTGGAACTAAGAACGGCTTTCATGTTGTTAAAGGGTTTTGTTTGCTTAAAAAACAATATAGGGGGAGACAGAGAATATGGGCCAGGCTGGGGGGGATGTGCAACAGTTAATGAACAAAAAAAAGAATATGTGACAGAAATGAACACTGCTCTCAAAAGGCCCCTCTACGGAGAGTACAGGGCACTCTGGTGACTTAGGGGTAAAGGGCTGCACTGGCAAAGCAAAGGCATGAGGACTGAATCCACTAGCTGCTCTGTGGAAGAACAGAAGTACATTCGTAAACAAAACGTGCTTTCTTTCGTCAGTCCCACCGTGTGAGGTGCCTGCACTGTGCCAGCAGCACGCGCGTGGAGGTGGCGCGGCCTCGGAGGTCAGGCCTTCTGGTGCCGTCCCGTGCTGGTGTCTGTGGACAGCTGGACTCCCAGGGCTGCTGGGATACTATGGGGGACTCGCTAAAGTTTCCTCAGGGAGGGAGTTTCTCCGCTAGGACACTCTCTGCTGTCAGTGAGTGACATTAACCACAGCGTCTCGCCTGTCCCCAGCTGAGCGAACTAAGGAGTGGCTGAAGCACAGGCGGGTGCTGGGCGTGGTGGCATCGGCCACCATGGAGCGGACTCTGGCCGGGGATGGCAAACAACAGGCTCAAATGCGATGTACTCACCACCATGTTGTACGCATCAGGAACTTCAGTCTCAAACTGAAATTTTCCACCCTGGTAGTAACCCTCATCTATCAAAAAGCACAAAACAAAACAAGTCTTTAAATTAAAAAAAGAAAAGGAAACAAAAAGCGAATGTTCTATTCGGACATAACAAATACAGAGCGGCAGGAAGACCACAGCGGGGCGGAGCACACGCCCTCGATCTCATCTGCGCAGCAGCTCGGCACAGACGGGCCCTGTCTGCTCTGCGGGTCCTCGGGGCCACCGGCTCCTCCGGCTCGTGGCTGCTTAGCGGCCCCGCAGTCCCTGCTCCTTGCGCTGCTCCCACCTCACCTCAAGGAGCCACCAGGTAAAGCGACTAGGTGTCTGGTCTCTCTTCAAGAAGACTCTCTAATGGCTCATCAGGGCTGAGGGAGGCTGACCTCATCTTCACACTACGGCCAGTCCGCAAGCATCTCCTCACCTCCCCCTCTGCTGGTGCAGGTGGCAAGCAGGGTGGGATGGCCCACTCTCAGAGTAGGGGTCCCGGGCTCACGTGAGGCCAGCCAGGCTCTGCACTGACTGAGCAGGCCTGCCAGCACGGCGGACGTGGACGAGCTGGTCATTCCTCGTGTTCACACTGGCCAGCATCAGTGCAGACTGGGGAATATTCAAGTACACTGCCCCTTACACATAAATCACGGAAGGAACATTCTAGCTCCAGGTGCTGAGACCACTCACGGCAAAGTCCAGTGCGGGGCAGGCAAGCTGGCAGGCCCCTCACCGAGTGGAAAGACGGCAGCCCTCAGCCACTTTGGCATGCCGCCGGGAACCTGCTGGGCTTCTCTCAGGAACAACTGTTACCCACCTAGATGCCCGGGTCTGTCCTCCAGCCGACAGGGCAGCTCCCCACCTGCGCTCCCACCCCACACGCTTCTCTACCTGCCTTTCCCTGTCATGCACTCGACAATTTCTGCTCCCACCCAGTCGCTGCGCAGCCGTCCCCTGGTCTAGCGTTCTCATGTCGGGGTATGGTTCCTGACCCAGGCAGCCTGTCCTTCCAGTCACTGGAACCACAGCTGCTCTTCACTTGCTGGGCGAGTGCAGGCGTCTTATTTTTCTTTCATTTTACAGAGTACGTCTCTTTCTGGAGAACAATCTGCTCTCACACCCTTTCCGCCTCTGCACAGCTTCTTGACCTGGTCCCATCTGTAGGTCTCTGAACTTGCTCCTAAATGTCAAAGAAGAGCAGCTGGGAGTGGAGCGGGAGCACGCTTTCCTCAAGGAGCACCACTGGAGGGCCTGGCGCAGCTCCGGCCTGCTCTTCATGTGCCTTTTCTGTTTGGAGCTGGCGGTGGGGGCGGGTTGCTGGTAGGCACCACAGCCCTGAATGTTCCTTCCAAGCCTGGGCCAGGCCACCACGAGGGCAGGGCGACAGCTGCTGCAGCTGGAAACATTCTGCCTCTAAGTTTACTGGGGGTACAACACAAGCAGCCAATGGAGGGAAGGGAAGCCTGGCATTGCCACTCACCGTCTGCTCCCGTCCCCACTGTGACCACCCCTCTGCCTTTGACGTACCCAACGTCCAGTGTCTTCAAACAGTGCTATGACAGAACAATTACGAGATGTCATCTCACCCGAGCAATAGTAGCAACATTCAACAGGATGGCAAACAACAAATGATAGCGAGGCAGTGGAGAGACTGAACACTTATTCACTGTTGGTAGGAATGCCAAATGGTACAGCCACAATGGAAGGCCATCTGGCATTTTCCTCAAAACGTTGGAAACAGAAATACCATTTCACAAAGTAATTCCACTGTGTGAATATACCCTAAAGAAACCAGAGCTGCCATTCAAACTGCCGTATGTACACTCACGTTTTGTTGTTGTTATGTACCATCAAGTCACCTGCGACGCATAGCGACCCTATCTATGTACAACAGTCCTAAACCCTGCTCAATCTTGTGCTAATCTTATTGTCTCTGACACATCTACCTCCATTACCCTAGTCACTGAATCAATTCATCTCACTGAGGGTCTTCCTCTCCTGCATTGTCCCTCCACCCTCCCAAGCATGACATTCCTCTCTAAGGATTGGTCCCTCCTTGCAACATGTTGAAAGTATGTCAGACGGAGCCTCAGAATCCTTGACTCCAACGAGCAGCCTGGTTTAACCCTCTCTAAGATGAACCTGTTCTCCTAGCAGTCCATGGTATATTAAACACTCTTCTCCAGCACCACAGCTCAAAGGCATCAATTCTCCTTCTATCATCCCTAGTCACTGTCCAGCTCTCTGATGCGTAGCAAATAACTGCAAAGATTATGGCCTGTATCAGGCACACCTTAGTCTCCAGACTGACACTGTTGCTCTTCAGTACTTTGGAGAGGTCTCTGACAGCAGACTTTTCCAGTGCAATTCATCTTTTGATTTCCTGGCTGCTGGTACCAAGTGCTGACTGTGGAGCCAAGCAAACCAAAGCTGTTAACAATCTTGATCTCTTCACCATCCATCATGGTGCTGCCAATTGGCCCAGTGATGAGAATCTTTGTTTTGACGTTGAGCTTCAATCCATAGTAAAAGCTGCAGTCCTTAACCTTCTGCAGCAAGCACTTCAGGTCCTCCTCAGTTTCAACAAGCAGGGTTGTTTCATCTGCATAATGCAGACTGTTGATGAGTCTACCTTCATCTTGATGCCACGTTTCTCCTCGTAGAGCCCAGCCTCCCGGATGATCCGCATATAGATTAAAATAAGGTATGAAGATAGGATACATCCCTGGCATACACCCTTTCCAATTTTGAAGACTGCAGGAGATGACACAGTGACTAGCAATGGGGCCGGTGTGTTGGAGATGGTGAGGCTGGCTCTGGATGGGGGAGGGGTTCAGAGTTGTTCACAAGTCATTGAGTTGTCAACTCAACGGCACAGAACAGCATCAAGTGCCCTGACGATTTTGGTACCCTGAGGCTACACAAGTAACAGAGAAGTCAGCAGTTCAAAGCCATGGGTATTCCATGGAAGAACTGGTGGCTGCTCCGGTAAAAATCTTAGCCTAGGAAATCCGTGAGGAAGCTCTACTGTCTTACTGGGTTGCAGGGAGGCAGAACTGCCTTAGCATACCGTAAGAGTGGCCCGATGGCTATACACTTGGCTGGTGGTTTGAAGCCACCAGCAGCTTCACAAGAGAAAAGATCTGCCAATCTGCTAGTAAAGATTACAGTGAGGAGATAAGGCATAGGCTCCACTGGTCACTAGTTTTGCACGGTGTCCAATAGCAAAAATAATGCATCTATTACAATGGCTAAAATTTTAATTACCCATATGCCAGTTTGACTCCAGTGAAGAAAATTAAAACAAGCCCACAAGAACAAAAAAGGATCTGAGTTGTTCTGGGCCAATCTGCTGTGAAGGACTTCTTTAAAACGATACAGGACAAAGATGTCCGTTAAAAGACAAAAGTGGGCCTGACTGCAATGAGCGATGGACAGTGTGTAAGAAGTCCAAAGGAAGCCTCTGAATGGTGGTGAAGGTGAAGAGCACCGAATAGTTCATGAACTGCCAAAACGATACACACATCTGTGTGGTGGAAGTACCACTTCAGTGCTCCTTGGAGGGACAGACGGTGAGCCTTTGTCTCACATATATGTTGTCAGGAGGCACCTACTCTTCGGAAAAAGACATCATTCTCACAAAAGTAGAGGGTCAGTGAAAGAGACAATGAATGTCGGAGATAGGTGGGCACCTGTGGACTTGGGCATGGTGCCGACCTTGAGGATGGCACTGGATTCGCTGCCACCACAAAATAAAGGCAGGTGGTGTGTGACGAGTGCACTGAGCACAGGCTCAGGGCGATGACAACAGCCCAGCGTGCACCCACGACAAACAGACGCTGAGAACTGTCAGCCAGAGTCACAGAGACACAGTGACCATGGCAGAGTGAATTCCCAAACTGTAACAAACAACTGTGTTGTGGCCTCAAGAACGCTAAGAAAAACAAGATCAAAGATGCTATGGTTGACATAATCTCAAAAATCAAAACATCAACATGTTACAATGAAAAAATGACCCCATCCACCCAGCGGTTACACTTGCCACAAAGTATGCTATGTCAGCCAGTAAAAGCCTCTGCACAAGTGTCTTCTGCCCAACCTACGTAAACACACTCTCTAAAGGAAGAGACGGTGAAAGTAAAAAAAAAAAAACCCACAACAGCCTCAGACTCCTTAGTGAGGGCCTGAGAAGGCCCGACAGTCATTTCTGACAACATCCACGTGACTGACCGCACCTCCCGAGTGTTTCCAATGTCACAGGTAAAGAGGTGCCGGAGGCATTCAGGGATCTCCGGAGCCCATTCCAAGAGCAGTGTTGACAGGTAGTAAGTGCCGTCCAGGTGTAAGCATGTGGGCAGTCAGCTGTCAACTGCAGGGATGCTGAACAAGCGATCCACTGTGCCCAGTGCCCTGAGTCGATTCTTTAAAGCTTTTAAGCACATTTTGATTCCGAGACTCCTCGTAGTAGCATATGTGTTGTGCTGCTAAGCAAAAGGTCAGCAGATCAAATGCACGAACGAGCTTCTCAGCAAGAGAAAGCCGGGCAGCCTGTGCCCGTAGGATTTACAGCCTTGGAAACTCGAGAGAGGGCTGCTGTGAGCTGCAACAGTCTTAATGGCAGGCATTCAGGCTCTCCTGTTACAAGGTGCTCTGCAAGCATACTGCACAGTCTGCTACTGCAAACTAAAAGGCCAGTGGTTCAAAGCCAGGAACTTTTTTGCAGGAGGAAGATGGCCAGTCTCCTGCAGTTAAGACTTACAGCCTTAGCAAGCTGATGGAGTCACCATGGGTCGGAACTGACTCGGCAGGAGAGGATATGCTTTGGTTTTTTGCTTTGTTATTATAAAAGCTCCCCTACAGTAAAGCCCAAGCTGCTCCATGGGGACAGACATGGCCGGTGCTCAAGCCTCGTCACAAGCACACTGGGACTCTGAGCTCTGCCATCCTGTCATTGGCTGATGACTCAGAATTCTCAGTTTCTCACTCCTTTTCCCAAAATAAAATCACACCCCACATTTTCTCCTTGGAACTCCCTGCCCCTGCTCATTCCCATGCCCTCACCACTCAGAGCCAGCGGCCCCTGAGAGCAGGTGGGCTGCAACAGTGTGAGCGGACTCCCCTTGAGAAGGCGCACGTCCTGCCCTGTGCTGCCCGGGTTCGAGCACGAGAAGCGCCAGTCAGCAACCTCGGGACAGCCTGGATCAGACATGCATGGGGCCACCAACAGCAGCTGGTCATCTCAGCCCAGCCCCACGGACACTGGGCCTGCTTCCGCGCCACGTACTCACAACTGCCCTAGGCGCTCCCAACTCTAGAGATGGGCAAGCCCCAGTGCTTAGTCGGTTAAGTTGTTAACTAAAAGGTTGGCAGTTCAAATCCACAGCTGCTCTGCAGGAGAAAGGTAGGCAGTCTACTCCCAGAAAGACCACAGCCTCAGAACCTTGACCACAGCCCTAATTCGGCCCCACAGGGCTCCTATGTGCCAGTATCATCCCAGGGGCGTTTTCTTAGGTATTGATGGGCAAGCCGTGGCATCTAGGGCCAGCTCCGTGCCTGAGGTCACACGGACATTGCTGCCCAGAGCAGAGCCTAGCTAGGACCTCTGAGTCCCACACACCTGCCACCTTAGGCACCATTCACTGTCACCTCCTGTTACAGGAGTCACTCAGATGACAGCCTACAACACAGGATGCTGCCTTCACATGCATTTATATCACCATTTTCAGTAAGTTAGGGCTCACCAAGCTCAGATTTGAGCCTTTAAATGTGCTGTACCTTTACAATGTGCTGTAGAAATTTGCGTACACTCGCAGGTGTATGACATTACCTGGGGTCACCGTCAGCTGGAAGCAGTGGAGCTTGTTCGGATCAGGAAAGTGGACTCTGCAGGTACCTGCAAAAGAGAAGCACATCAGGCACAGCTGGCACTGGCTGCCACGGCTGACCAGAGGCTGGCAGAGACTACAGAACAGGAGGGCTCTCCAGGCTGAGAGGTGAGGAGGCCGACCCACAGTGCCAGCCGGGGCGTGGGGGGAGGGGGGCGCACCAGCCGGGGCCTTCTGCCTTGTCTCCTTTATGGTCCTCCACTCCTCACTTGCAGGGATGAGACCATCAGCCTTTAAATGGTCATAAAGACAGAGGGCGCTCTAACGCCTTCAAGAAGTTCACTCCTTCATTGAGACATCTCACCTCAAGTTGTAAGACGTGGCTGGGGGCTAACTACCTGGGTGGACAAAGCACGCCCAGCTCCTCCTCCGCTGTGCCTACTGCACTCACTCGTGCCCACTGCACTCACTCGTGCCCACTGTGCACTGTGAGCAAGGAGGCTACCTTACACCCCAGAGTTCACAACTCGTCCTGTCTTCAAAGCCTGCACAAGCTACGACTCGTCAGCTTGGCTGGCTTGCTCTCCTGTTAAATGACGCTGGGTCGACCTGGAGGGCGCATCTGTCCCACAAGCTGAAGGCCCCTGGGTCAGGACAGTGTTCCCCCACTGAGGGAAGAGCTACTGGCTATGGGCAGACGTGGCAAGTAGGCTACAGCCCACATTTCCTTCACACTAAGGACATAAACTCCACCTACTCCTGTCGAGTAATTCCAACTGAGCCACCTTAGACAACAGCGTCGAGCTGCCCACGAGGCTGGCATCTGTGGACGTGGAACTGCCACATCTTTCTCTCTTGGAGAGGCTGGTGGATTGGGACCATCACTCGTTCTGTCAGTGGTCAAGCACTTAACCCAATGTACCACCACCAAGGGCCCCTCTAATGACGAAGTCCTGAAGCCATGGACTCAGAGCCAAAGGGAGTAACCCACTATGTCTGTCAACTCAGGAAGCACCCTGCTCCGTCCTGCAGGTCACACTCTGTCCTTTCTCAGCAGTTCCCCCAACAAGACGGCTCTGATTCTCAGTGCTGGAAGCTTTCATGCTGCTGAAGGATGCATGTGATCGATGTTAGGTGCCTCACCTCACTGAACTGGCTACATGAAAAATGCCGCCTCACCTCACTGAACTGGCTACATGAAAAATGCCAAATCAACAAGCACTGTGCTATATGTACCTTTCCAACAATTCAGATATGGGTAAAATGGAAAATCATCACCATATATTTTATAGTAAAATCCTAAAAAAAGGGAAAAGTAACAGAAAATGTTATTATCGTTATGTGAGCAACAGATCTGAACGCTGTCCTGCCCACTCCATCCTCACAACCTGACACGCCTGAGACACCTGGTACTGTGTCACTTCATCTTGCTGAGAGCAGTCTTCTCTGTCACTGACATCCCACCTTTTCCAGCATGTTTTTCCCCCCAGGAATTGGTCTCTCCTGACAGAATGGACAAAGTTTAGGAGACAAAGTGTCATCATTATTTTTGTACTTCCTAAGACAGACTTGTTTGTTCTTCTGGCAGTCCATGGACTGACTACTCAGTACTCTTCCCCAACACCATAATTCAAAGGCATTGCTTTTTCTTTTCTCTTTTTTATTAACTGTTGGTATTTTCAGATGCATACGAAGGAAATTAAAATATCATGGCGTCGTCTTTAAACTGGCATTCTTGCTCTTCAGCTCTCTGGAGAGATTCTCGACAGTAGAGTTTGCCAATGCAACACGTCTTGGTTCTGACTGCAGCTACCATGTGTAACTGTAGATCCGAATAAAATGAAATCCAGTGCTGAGGGTTTCTGTTTTCCTGATGCTGAGATGTAATCCATTATTAAGAATGTCTAGCCAATAGGAATAGTTAGGCTAGTAGAGTAAGAGCCAATAGGAATTAGGTTAGAAGCTATCTAGGCTAAGGGTATATAAGGGGCTGAGGGGAGCAAGGAAAAAAAAGCACCATTACCAGAATAAAGAAGTATCAAGCTGCAAAAAAAAAAAAAAGAATGTCCAAGCTTGTCAGTAACTCACTTTCTGCAAGCAAGGCTGTATTGTAAGTTAGACTGTTGAGGAATCTTCCTCCAATCCTGATTCCACATTTTTCTTCATGTAGTTCAGTTTCTTGAATGATTTGCTTAGCAAAGACAGTCTAGGTATGGACAAAGGATACAACCTGACACACAACTTCCCTTATTTTAAACTATGCAGTGCTCCACTGTTCTGTCCAGATGACTGCATCATGGTCTACAAATAGGTTCTGCGTGAGCACAACCAAATGTTCTGGGATTCACATTCTTCTCAATGTTAGCCATAGTCTCTTATGATCCACACTGTAAAACGTCTTTGTGCAGCTAAAACACACATGTCAACTCCTAACATCAGCCATCCGATCCTTCGTTTCTGTGTATCTTCGGAATCTAGCTTGAATTTCTGCCAGTTTCTTATGTATCTAGACCGTTCTGCCTATTTTTCAATAATCTTCAGCAACATTTTACTTGTATGTGATACTAATAGTATTGTTTGGTAATTTCTGCACTCTATTGTATTGTCTTTTTCTGGAAAAGGAAAAACACGATCTCTTGCAGTGAACTGCCAGGTAGCTGTCTTCCAAATTTCTCGCATAGACTAGTGAGCATTTCCAGGGATGTGTGTGTGTAGAAACACATCAAATGGTATTTCATCAATTCCTGGGGCCATATTTTTTGTGAAGGCCTTCAGCACAGCTTGAATTTCTTCCTAGTTACCATTGCACTGGCTCTTGGTTATATACTGCTTCCTAAAATGGTTCATATTGGGGAGCTCTGGTGGCCTAGTGGAAAGGAGCTGCAACTACAATCCCAGAGGCGCATGGTTCGAATCCACCAGATGCTCTGCCGGGGAAGGAAGAACAATCTCCTCCTGTACCAGTCAGATCTGATTTGATGGTACACTCACACAAAAATAATAAAATAAAATAAAAAAAGTTTTTAAAAAAATGGTTCGTATTTCTCATGCACCTGTTTTCATTTTCTTTAGACTCAATTTGAACTTGCACAGTCCACCCCAGCCTAGTGTTGACTGCTGATACTGAGCTTATCCAACGATGTCTTCCACAGATAGTTAATTTGATTCCCACGCATCCCATTAAGTGAGGTTCATGTGTAAAGTCAACGTGGTTTTTAAAAAAGGTATTTGCAATGAATAAATCACTGACCATACAAAATTCCATCATTTTATTTCCAGTCTCATTTCTGTCACCAAGTCCACACTTTCCGGCTGCCATTTCTTCATTGTTTTCAACTTTTACATTCCCATCACCAATTACCATTATGCATCTTGATTGCATGTTTGGTCAATTTTGGCCTATAAGATTTGGTAAACAATTTCAAATTTCTCCTCTTTGACTCTAGCAGTGTATCTTTCAATAATGGTCATATTAACAGGTCTTCCCTGTATATGTATGAATAATATCTTCTCACTCACAACACTGCACTTCAAAGTGACTTTTTCAACTACAAATGCAACACTATTCTTCTGTTTTTCATTTCTAGCACAGTGACCTCATTCCTACCATGTGATTATCTGAGTGGCCAAAAACTATTCCATCTCATCTCATTAACGCCCAGAATGTCAATGTTTGTGTTTTGCTTCAATACTTCGGGATATTGTTAGGAGAGGCTATTCATTGGAGAGGACCATCACGCTTGGAAAGGTGGAGGGGAGTCGCCAAAAGAGGAAGACTCAACCAGATGGACTGACACAGTGACAGCTGCGACAGGCTTGAGAGTGTCAGGAAGTGTGGCGATGGCACAGGATAGGGCAGGGTTCAGATCTGATGTTCACGGGTCACTATGGGTCACACTCAACCCGATAGCATCCAATAACAACAGAACGGGGCAGTGCTGACAAGTCTTTGTATGACTATTCTTTCCATCTTCTTTTGATGCTTCCTGTATCACTCACAATTTTGTCCCTAGAATCTTTCCATATTGCAACTCTAGGCTTGAATCTGTTTTTTTCTTTCACTTTGAGAAATGTTAAACATGTTCTTTCTTGTTGGTTTTCTAACTCCAATTCTCTGCACATTTTGTCATAATACTTTGCTCTGTCTTCTCTGTTCTTTGAAATCTTCTGTTCATCTCTCTTACTTCATTTCTTCTTTTTGTTTTGGCTTATGTTCTAGTGTCAGTTTCAGAATCTCTTCTGACCTCTATTTTGGTCTTGTCTTTGTAATAATAACCTTTTGCTTTTTTCACTAATCATGCTCTTGCTGTCATCCCATAACTCATCTGGTCTTCAGTCATTAACACTCAACGCGTCAAATCTAATATTGAAATAGTTTTTAAACTAAGTTGGGATACACTCAAGGTCATAGTTTGGTTCTGGTGGACTTGCTTTAATGTTCTAGATCTTCAATTTGAAATTACGAGTATTTGATGGTGTGTTCCACAAATAGCCCTGGCCTTTGTTTTGATGACTTGTTTTTTTCTTCCCCATCAATTCTTTCCACAGATGTAGTCAATCTGACTCCTGTGTAGCCCATTATGTGACGACCATGTGTATCATTGTTTAAAAAGGTACTTGCAATGAATGATTCAACTGTAAAAAAATCTCTCATTTGATCTCCAGCCTCATTTCTGCCACCAAGCCTTATTTTTCAACTACTAATCCTTCTTTGTTTGCAATTTTTTAATTCCAGTCATCAATTATTAATAATACATCTTTATTCCAGGTGTGATCAACTTCAGACTTCAAAAGTTGGTAGAAATTCTCAATTTGTCAATCTTTAGTTTTAGTGGTTGATGTATTTGAAGAATAATTGTATTAACAAGTCTGTAATGTGTGTATATACCATCGCTTATAGAACTGTACTTCAGGATAAATCGTGAAATGTTCTTTTTGACCATGAATGAAACACGTTTCCTCCTCAATTTGCGTTTCCAGCATAATAAACCATATGACTGTCTGATTCTAAGTTGCTAACACCAGTCCATCTCTGCTCACCAACACCTAGGCTGTTGATCCTTATGCATTCCATGTCATTTTTTACAATTTCCAATTTTCCTAGAGTCACACTTGATACAGTCCGTGTTCCAGTTATTAATGACTGTTTGCAGCAGTTTCTCCTCATAGAATGCAAATTTAGACTTGGAAATGACCTCTGAGAGGCATCTGACTTGTACACGTGTTACCTGAGAGCCTTGAACGAGGCTGCAGAAACCCCCCCAGGGTTGTTAATGGGTGTACCACCAGGGAACCTTTCAGTGTGGGGAGAGCCTGAGAGAATCCCAGAGAGGCTGCTTCATGCTGATTACAACAAAATTGTGAGGTTGAGCAAATTCGCAAGACATTCAGACTGAGTCGAGTCCCAAGGTAGCAAACACTTTATAACCCCATCTCTTTTGATCATACGTAAATAAATACTTCGTGTTGACAGTAATTTTCAGGAAACAATTCACACTTATCCTTGCAACAATAGATGTTCTCTGATAGGTTACACAGGTTATGTTTCAAATTGTTGTCTCTGAAATTGGTTTCTCAACCACCAAAGGGTTGAGACCATGACTGTCTATCCCACCTGAGTTGGAGACTTGAGCTGGCCTTCTCAGCCTCACAACAGTGGCTACCACCTCAATCTCCACGCTCTCTACAGCATTCGCTCAAAGCAGGAGATCAAGTCAGGGAGCACTTCAGACACATCAGCCTCAGAGCTATGTTCAAACTAACCCGACAACAGGGTCAAGCTTCCAGACTGTAAACTTATGAAATATACGGGGCTCAAAGGAGAATGAAAAACAAGTTTCCCAGTGTCTCACCACTTCCTGAGCAGTGAGCCAGGCAAGCCAGCCGTGTTCCTGAGTGGTGACTGGCCGGTGGATGAAGTGGTCAGTTCTACCACAGACACAAGTTACAAACTAGCACTTGCAGGACCAGAAGTCAAAACGGGGCCGTCCTGATTGATTTACAGACCTCTCCACTCCAATAGGACACCAGAAAGGGCAGGTGAAAGGTAAGAAACCCACCTCCAACTCCCCCCCACCCCGGCTCTCTGCCCTCAGAGCACGTGAGACACAGGAGAGCTATTTCAGAAAGCAGTGACGTCTCCTTATCACAGCCTGCAAAACCAGGCTGCTACTTTGGGGTCAAAAGAAAAGTTCACTCATAACATAGATGAAATACCATTTTTGGTTTTGTCTGGGTTTTTGTTATACAAAGATGTTAAAAAAATGATCTACTCCATGCAAGTGTCGTGCAGTATTTCTGTGGCCGAGGGCTGCTATACTTACAAGGTAAGTGGGCTTCAAGGTCTGCAACCTCTGTAGAAACAAAAGAGATTATTAACATTAGTCAATCACACCAGAGAAATCTCCGTTCTTAGTAGACAATTTCTTCCAGAATACCAAGGAGAGGAAATCCACACCGGTGTGCAGTCTAGGCCATCGTGTTGATACACAAGGACTTAAAGGACGCCCACAGGTTTAATTCTTTAACATTCACCCAAATGTGATGCCCCTCATGTAGGTTCATTATCCCCTGTCTCTAGACCTGTTCCTACCTAGCGGGGCATCAACCTCAGTCTGGTTTATATCTGTGCCTACTTGACTGTTTTCCAGGCCTGCAAGGAACTCTGCTGTCAAAAAGGAATCATCTGGGGTGAGGGTCTCTAGTCGTGGGAGGGGGTCTCTAGCTGTGAGATGGAGAGGGTTCCAGCCATGAGGGAGGAGGGTTTCCATTGTGGGTTGAGGGGTTCTGCTGTGGGGAGGGGCTGCAGGTCCTAGCTCCTGGGAGGAAGGTTTCTGAGTAGGGCTCTCAAGAGTCAGTAGAATCTGCAGAACTGAGACCTGCTGAGGTAGAAAGGGCGTTCTTCCAAGCAGATAAACCACCCAGTGCCAAGCAGAGCATGCAGAAAAGCCAGAGCAAAGGGCAGGCTCAACCACAGCTGAGCTGTGAATCCCAAGGCGAGAAACCTGGGTGAGTGGTTGAGGGCCAGCTCCAGAATTCTGGACTCTTGGGCCGCAGGGGAAGACGTGCAAAAGCTCTGAGGCTTTGCTGGGAAGGGTGAGCAGAGCTGGAGGCCAGCAGGCCGACATGCAGCAAGGACTGGAGGCTGGACAGAGAAAGACCAGGATGACCAACATGGGAAGGACCAGGTCTTTGTGTGGGTCCAGGGCTCAAAGATGGCTCTGAAGGTGCTAGAGCTAAGGAGGAAGTGTGGAGGCACTCCTGGGGTGGGAGGACCCCTGAAGAGTGCTGTCATCTGGCATCATGGGATTGGACAGGCCCAACCAGAGCAGAGACTGATGAACAAAAAGCACATGGGCAGAGGCAGAAGCCAGGAGCCAGGTGCGTCAGAGACAAGACAGGCAGAGAAGTAGAAGAGATGCCGGGGCAGAGCGACACAGATGGTAGGTTCCAGAGAGCACAGCAGTCCCAGGAGAACAAGGGTCAAGAGAGATATCAGCTGTGGTTGATCCTCCCTCAAGATGGCAGGAGACAAGTGAAGACCACAGGATGAAAAATCCAAGGCATGTCCAAGTATCTCCAGAAGTCCAGAAGGGCGGGGGGATGACACGGGACAGGGACCTGGGGGAGCACAAGGTGAGCAGAGTTGAAGCCAGCTGGGCCCTCACAAATGACCTATGACCTGGGCCCTGGGGTCTTCCCATCATACCCATCAGCTCCAGGGGCAGGTATCTGGCATCTGGAAGGGGAAACGGGCAGGGGCCAGCTGGGAACAGACCAACTCACCTAGCAACCTGGCACTATGGCGTAGCAGGACGTGGGGCGTGGGCAGGCAAAAATGACTCACCTCTTCCTCTGACTGGCCATGAGCACAGCAGCCCAGAGGGCACTGTTTCAAAAGGCTGTGCTGTGGACTCTTACATATACACAACCACATCCTGTGACTGTCAGATTAACTGACCTCCCCTTCTTTCTAATCAGTCAGCCTGCCTGCAACCTCCTAGTCCCTCACCCTCGGACTGGACGGTCAGCAATCCAGGGGACGCTCACGCCCAGCTTCCCGGAAGAGTACAGGAAGAGAAGGAACCTCTGACTCTGAGTGTACCAATGATTTACTGGAAGCAAAATGTTGCAGACAGTCTAGCAGTCAGGGCCGGGGATGGGGGAGACCTGGGAGTGTGGGGACAGCAAGGCCCTTGACCAATAACATAAGGGATAAGGGAGACTTGGGAAACAGGATCCCACTCTGCCATCTCCCCTATTTTTTGCATAAAATATGCCCTCCCTAAATAACATTTCCACACAAACATGTGCAAGCGTGTGGCGTGCACAGAAAACTTTACTTGGGAAAAATCCCCGCACTCAACAAAACCTAAACACTATAACCAGAACCAACCCTAATGTATCAACTGTGTTACTAAAACCTACAGGGATGGAGCTCAGGGTGCAGGAGCTGGCACAATGATGCCAGGACACCCCGCTGTACATGACAACCACCAGGATCCCCTGGTTTGTTTTTCTCCGTTGTACCAGCTTAAGTCCTTCTTCTTTACCACAAAGAGACCCATTTGGGGTGTCTAAGTCAATGATCTCTACTGAATTCTAGAGCTGTATGAAATGCCCCTACCACAAATTTCTACCTCCTGAGTTTTAAACCCTCTTGCGGTCCTGGCTGAGTAGTTTTGCTGACCAAAATGCAGTTTGCCATGTGACATGCTCACACAGAGCCATTTTAAGTGTGTCTACCAAACAGCTCCATTCTATGGATGGAGAACAGTTCAAACCCCACAAAAGGTGTGACCCTATGTTTCACTGGTCAGATGCCTCCTTTTGGGGGGTAGACCAGGGCCAGGGTGCCTGTAGGGCCATCCAGTTAGCAGACTTCCACAGCCAAGGGCCACTACAAGTTTCACCCCGGCAAAGCACACACGCTGGACACAACAGCCTCGCACAGCCATGTGATGCTGTGGTTCAGCGCAGGGCCAGCAGAGACCACAGGGGCAGAGAGACCAAATACTCTCTGGGGAGGAGCCACGAAGCCAAATTTCGAAACAGCAAATAGTAAACTAGGGAACCACCTGGCTTGAGTGCCCACTAACTGGGCCTTCCCACCCAAGGGGAGACGAGGAGAGACAGAGAGACACAGACACACACATACCCCTAATCAGGTACCAGGAATGACAGGTATTTACAAAGTGTCCTGCTCATTCCACTCACACCCGCCCTTGCACAACTTGGCTGAGTTTCCCTCTGAACAGGGAGCTTTTCCTCTGTGCTACTGAACACATCCATGACCAGATGTCAGATCAGTCCCTGGTGACCACAGGCAGACACCCCCTGGGACTGGAGTGGGTCCTACACATCCGTCAAGGGCAAGGGCTGTCAGCCTGCCACAGCCTGGGTGGCACACACTGACCCCAGTGATGGGCCCAAGGGCAGACAGACCCACCAGCCAGGGGCGGTGCTCCCAACAGAGCATATCTGCACCCTTCCCAGATGAAGATGGTTCTCAAGGGCCACCTCAAGCCTGTCAAGGGCTCAAGCTGGACACCCAAGAAGAAGCAGAGGCTGCTTTCTGGAGATTGTGACATCCCTCTGCTCCCCCCCCCCCCCGGAGATGTCTGATTACGTAGCTTCTGACCCATGTTCATGCCCTGAAACCTTGAAGTCTCATCTCTTCTGAGCCCTCATACCAACTCAGTCCTGATCTGGGACATCACAGGACCAGAGTACAGCAGTTCTCACCTCAGCCCAGGAAGGACCCAGGGGTAACTAGCAACCAGACCCCATTTTAACTCTTCTATCCTGTCTCAGGCCTCCAAGCCCATACTGCAGAGTCTGGTTCCTTAGAGTTTAGGGTCTCTCTTCCCTACAATGCAGCAAGATTATGATCCCCACCCTCAGCCCTGGAGCAGAGACCCGTATCTGAGAAAGGGACTCGCAGCCTCACTGCCCATGCTCCAACCTGGGCATGGCATTGTGTGTGGACACACAGGCCTCAGCTTCCACAGGGATCCCTGCTTGGCTAGGTGGACCACCTGCACCTTGTGTATGTAGGCTGAGTGTCACTCTCGTCAAGAGTTAAGGCTACATGGTGAAGTGGTCTAAGCATCCACTGCTAACCAAAAGGTCTGTGGTTCAAATCTACTGGCACCACCATGAAGCAAAGCCAAAGCTCCTTTGAAGATGACAGCATCAGAAACTCCATGGGCTGTTCTACCC
This sequence comes from Elephantulus edwardii, assembly GCF_000299155.1. Classification (NCBI taxonomy): domain Eukaryota; kingdom Metazoa; phylum Chordata; class Mammalia; order Macroscelidea; family Macroscelididae; genus Elephantulus; species Elephantulus edwardii. The sequence continues at coordinate 2,457,378 of NW_006399877.1, forward strand.
TGTCCTACAGTCACAACTAGTTAGTTAATCTGTGGGAAGCCAGATATTAATCTAAATGATAAACCAAATGCTCTATTAGGATTTGAGGGAGGCACAAATACAAGCTAGAATTCCTCCTCTTACAGGTCACAGGGGTCAAGTGCCAAGGCAGATAGATCGTAAGGCGTTCTTCACAATCCCAGGACTGTATTTGCCAACTCCTCCCTCCTGAGTCAAGCATAAGGTTTTCACTAGAAAGAGCCTGGCTTCATGTGCATGGAATCCGTTGTGATTTGCTCCGGCAATTCTCAATAAAGTTGCAGAGAAGCTTGGATCTGGGCTTCAGTCTTTGAGCTGTTTGCCCCCTGCCTTTACACTCTTTTTTTCTCCATTCCTGTGTGTCACAGTCTAGCTTTTTCTCAGTCTTGGTGTCCCTGTCTCCTCTACGTCCTGGATTGACAACATGAATTGACTTAAATGTGGTGATTTTGCGATCCAACTGTCTTCCCGTCATGTAGGTGGACCCGTGCCACTGTGCCCCCCCCAAGTCCTGACTAGTTTTCAACACTCTGGCAGGTCAATACCAGCATCACAGGGGCTGAATGGCAGTAGGCACTGGCAGAGGATGAGAACCCGGGGTTCTCCCTCTGGCCACTTCTTTCCAGGACACATGGTGCAATGAGGACACTGTACAGTCCCTCTGCCACAGGGTACCCTCCTGGTCAGACCCCACTCATTCTACACTTGGCTGGACCACACTCTCTACCCTCACAGTGGCCTGGGCTTCCCTGGTAAGGCCCCATCCACTGTATACTTTGCTGAAGCACACTCCCCACCCTCCCATGTGGGGTCTGGGGTCTCCTGGTCAGACTCAGCCCACTGTACACTTTGCTTGACTGCTCTCCCCACTCTTACATGTGGGCTGGGGTTTCTAGGCTGTAAATCTTTATGGAAGAGGCTGCTCCATCTTTATCTCAAAGAAAGGCTGGTGGTTCTGTTCTCAAACACTCAACCACTGTGACACCAACGATCCCCAGAACCAAGGGAGTGGATGGTCCAGTCCCCTCATGCTTTTGACAGCAGGTCCACAGCCACCTGCTAAGCTCAGGGGTCAGGGAAGGAGACTAGAGGCTAATTCAACCAGCTGACTTGGAGAGTATGCAGTGAAGGAGGGATGGCTGAACACTGGAGAGAGAGGCAAAGTCTGACCTCCACCTCATGGCGATCGGCCTGGGGCTGAAGCTAATGGTGATTCTCTCTCCTCCCCACAGAGAAGTTAGAAGTGGGCCACCTGCTTTGCATATCATCCTTTCCCTGTACCTTTAGTCAACTGGCCGCAGCCTGCTCTCTCCCAGAGGCAGAGGGAGAACAGGGATGAGGGTGCATCTTGTCTTCATCAGCCAAATCCTACGTATTCCCGTTCCTCCCCATGCTCAGCAGATGCTTACTTCTGGGAAGGCTGAACACAATACTGCTAACACACACACACACACACACACACACACACACACACACACACACATCCCCCCCCTCCGGGCATTTGATGTGTTGCAGGACTTACAGACACTGGTAGTCTCCTTACTGTCCATTGAGTGAAACAGACAGATTGGCAGTTGCAACAATAATCCAACCCTCTCGGGCTTTCTAGTTTTTGAAGATTTAAATATAAACATTTGCTGAAAATCTCATGCTCCTTCAAATTAGGAATAGTTCCATAATTTGGAGTCCTCATGACCCTGAAAGTTTGTCTTTATTAACTGTGAATGAGTAAACGGAAAATCACCAGCACGCAAAAGTACACATATCCAGGTACACACATTTGTATGCCCACCTGATGCAGCCCAGTTTCTCTCACCAACTGAGCAGAAATAACTGCTCTAATGACTGTCGGGCTGTAGGGTGTGCAGAGACCCAGGACCAGAATAAATACATTATCTGCAAAGACCATCAGGGGACTCTCTAACTCAAGACATTAGTGACAGACATCAGGTTCAGACCCTGAAGGAGCAACAGCAGAGACTTGTTACCCATGCACACCCGTATCACTGCAGCAACATGTCCAAGAGCAAGGAGGGACAACCCATGCTGCGGCCACGATGGTCCACTCCCACGGTCATCGGGAACGGGAGATGCTGCACAACTGGATGAACCAATGGGATTATTCCGGGAGGCACAAGTCCATCACAAAATGACTATAAGGCCACATGTAAAAAGTGACATAGACTCACACAGGATCATTCTAGGAGGCAAAGACTGGGAGTGAGGAGTGAAGAGAAAGGCATTATGCAATCACAGGTGACCACACATCACAATGAACGAGCTGCATCAACCAACAATAATCTGACTTCAGGCCTGAAGGGTAGGATCATGAAGCCACAGGGAGGGGCACGCACAGCCTTCCCTGAGGACAGTCGGAGCAGCACCTCAGTGCAGGTGGGCCAGTCCCTGTCTCCACCGTATCCAGGCGTGCCCCCATGACTGACCTTGTTCCGGTCCCCTCACGGCCCTTGTGTCTGCACACGCCCTCATAGTTGCTTGACAGCAGCTTGTTGCGCACGGACACACACGCACACACATGCACGCGCCCTACCTTTGACGAGCAGCTTGTCCCGCACTGACACGCGCCGTGCTGAGTCGGGCGCTGTGGCCGCCGAGCGTGCCCCCTTGAGGCCGTCGTCCCGCTTGAGCTTGCTGGCCAGTGTGAGCATCACGGCTGCCTTTGCCCTGAAAGGAACACAAGTCAGCGCGGGGGCACGGGCACTATGCATGGCGTTGGGGTCACTGCCCGCGGCCGACACTGGCGCACAGCCACCCCGAGGGCACTCGCTGTGACCCCAGCTGTGACCAGGGCAGGGCTCCTGGGCAATGGGCTCCCTCCACCTCGCTCTGCCCGCAGCCTCTCGGGCAGAGGAGACTGACCAGCTTTGCCCCGGAGCCGCTGGGTTCGCCCTGCACAGAAGGGCTGCCATGGAGCGCCTCCCCACCCCGAATTTTTAAAAGGAAAGTTAAAATGAAAGCAAGCTATTCGGCAAACACTGGTTGGCACCGAGGAGCGGTCAGTGACAGGACACGACGTGCCCGAGCCCCAAGTGGAGAGCATGGCACACGCAGGCCACACCGCGGGATCTGCATGGTCCCCACCACACACCGGTGACCACTGTCCCCCTGAGCCCATGGGTCCATCACACGGGGGAGTGGCTGCCTTTCCTCCTTTAGTAAGAACCCCGGCCATTCCAGTCTGCCCCCGGGGTCCCTAAGGCCACAGTCACAGGAGCAGGATTCACAGTGCCAGGCTTGGCTTAGCAGCCCAGTGTTGAATCACATTCCTCAAATCCACTGCACAGCACAGCTGTGGGTCCTTGGACGACGCTGTCCAGGGCTACTGAGCTGCAAGAAGTCACCACACAAAGAGGAGTTCCTCCCTTGGGGGTGGGTGGTAAAAAGACCCTTATCCCGAGTGTGATTCTCCAGGGGTCTAGTTCTACATCAAGACTGATTAGCCTGGACTCTCAGACTCCAAAAAAGTTGATAAAACACACACACACACACACACACACACACACACACACACACACGATGTTAAACACTAGTTGTGCAGATTCCCAGCTCTGAAGCACATATATGGCCAAAGGCCACACATCCAGCCCTGGACAAGAGTGGGAGCAAAGTCTCCTAAAGGTGTAACTTCACGAAAGTGGAAACAGAGGGAAGAGCTGGGACACCTGCGAGGCCACGGAGACACAGAACTGTGAAGCTGAGCCCTCACGCTCCGTCCCCACCAGGGGCAATCTCATCCCAGTAGCACACTGGTCACAAAGCAATGCTATTCTCCAGACTACCTTCTAGCCTCTGGGTGTGAGCACCACAGTCCTGCCATGGGGTCAGGTGGCCTGATGGTGGCCACCACAAAGTCCACTTGGTTTTCATCATCTAGCTGGTTTGCAATGCAACTCAGCAAAAACAAGAAGAGTTCTATGGTGGTTGTCAGGTGCTAGTGGGTTGGTTTCAACTCAATGAGATGGACGGACACACAGTGACTGCAATAAGGACTTGAGAGGGTGGAGGCTGAGGATGTGCAGGACAGAGGAGGGTCACTGCATCAGGGCACCGCCAACACACAACCCCGTGGGAAACATCCTAGTCCTGGGCCTTGTCACGATGGTCGCTGTCTGAGCCCGCTGTCTGGCCACTGTGGTCATCCACTCTGTCAAGAGTCTCTTTCCCGCTGACTCTCGAGTTTACCAAGCATGATCCGTGTCTCCAGTGACTTGCCCTCTGGATCACAAGTCCAAGATATGTGTGTCAAAGTCTCACCATGCTCATTTCTAAGGAACATTCTGACTGTATGTCTTCCAAGACAGATGATACACATAGTTCGAATCCACTAGGTGCTTCATGGGAGAAAGACAGGCAATCTCCTATGTGATTTATAGTCTCTTGAAAACCTGCTGGAAATTCAATTTGACAGTATATAACAACAACGGTACGATTTCACATTCTTCACTAACACTCAATTCAAAGGCATCAGTTCTTCTAAAGATTTTCTTCTTTATTTCATATGCATACGAAGCAATTGCAAATACCATAACTGGAATCAGGCACACTTTAGTTCTCAAAGTCATATCCTACCTCTTTTAACACTTTAAAGAATATCTGCCCAGTCAAATATACCACTTGATTTCTTGACTGCTGCTTCCATGAGTGCTAACTGTGGATCCAAATAAAACAAAATTCACACTGTAAATGCCTTTTCATAGTCCACAAAACACAGATAAACATCTTTCAGTATCCTCTCCTTTCAACCAAGATCCATCTGACTTCACCACAGTGAAAGCAATAGTTCCATGTCCTTTTCGGAATCGGTCTCGACTTCCTGGCCAGTCACTGTCAGTATACTGCTGAAACCATTTTCTAATTATCTTCAATAAGATTTTACTTGCATGTGATAGCAACAGTATCATTTTATAATCTATACATTCTGCTGGACATTTTTTTTTTTTGATAGGCACAAATATGGATGTCGTCCAGTCAGTTGGCCACACTGCTGTTTTGTGATTCTTGCCAGAGACAGGTGAGTGCAAACAGTGTTGCAGTCATTCGCTGAAACATCTCCGCCAGTCCCCCATCAATTCCTGGAGGCTTGTTTATGCCACTGCCTTCAGGGCAGCTGGGACTTCTTCCATTGCGGATCATTTGCTACCTCTTGAAATGTACAATGACTCTGTATATTTATTTCCGCATTATTCACTATTTTGCCCAGAGAATCCTTCATTATTGTAACTCAAGACCTGAATTTGTTCTTCAGTTCTTTCAGCTTGAGAAATGCTAGGTGTGTTCTCTCTTTCTGGTTTTCTAACTTCAGGTCTTTGCACATTTAATGATAATATGCTACTCTATCTTCAAGAGCTGTCCTTTGGAATCTTCTATTAAGCTTTCTCACTTCATAATTTCTTCCATTCACCTTAGCTTCTCCACATTCTACAAGTTTCGTTGTCAATTTTGGTCTTTTCCTTCTTTCCTGTCTTTTAAAGTGACCTTTTGCTTTCTTCACGCATGATGTCTTTAGTGTTCAATACATCAGGTTTATTCTTGAGATGGTCTAGAAATTCAGGGAAGTTATTTCTTTTTTTTTTTTAAATTTTTTTTATTTTATTAGGGAAGTTATTTCTGAGGCTACACTTGGGCTCTCATGTTGCTGTTAGGTGTCCCTGGATCAACTCTGCTTCAAAGCAACCCGTGAACAACAGATCTGAATACTGCCCCGCCCTTGCCATCTTCATTTCCTCTAATGTACACAAGTCCACTGAAAGTCATTGTGTCAATCTGTCATGTTGAGGGTCTTCCTCTCTTTCACTGACCTACTGTCTTCCCAAGCATGATGTCTTTTTCCAAGGACTATCATCAGGATGGATGGTGAAAAGATTGAGGTTGTAAACAGCTTTAGTTTGCTTGGCTCCACAGTCAACACTCTTGGTAACAGCAGCCAGGAAATTAAAAGATTAATTGCACTGGGGAAGTCTGCTGTCAGAGACCTCTCCAAAGTACTGAAGAGCAATGGTGTCACTCTGGAGATTAAGGTGTGCCTGATACAGGTCATGGTCTTTGCTATCACTTGCTATGTATCAGAGTGCTGGACAATGACTAGGGAGGAAAAAGAACTGATGCCTTTGAGCTGTGGAGTTGGAGAAGAGTGCTGAATATACCATGGACTGCTAAGAAAACAAACAGGTTCATCCTAAAGAGAGTTAAACCAGGCTGCTCCTTGGAGGCAAGGATTCTGGAGCTTCGTCTGACATACTGTGGACATGTTGCAAGGAAGGACCAGTCCTTGGAAAGGGACGCCATGCTTGGTAGAGAGGACGGACAGTGCAGGAGAGAAAGACCCTCTATGAGGTGGACTGATTCAGTGACGAGGGTAATCAGGGTGGGTGTGTTGGAGACAGTGAGATTGGCAAAGGGCAGAGCAGGGTTTAGGGCTGTTGTACACAGGGTCGCTGTGAGTCGCAAGCAATTTGACGGTACCCAACAACAACAACAGCAGCAACAACAACTCCTCCCTCCTAAGAATATGCCCCACGTAAGCCAGATGTCCACCACCCTGGCTAAGCAGCACTCTGACTGCACTTTCTCGAAGGCCTATTTGTTGTTACTCTGGCAGTCTATGGGGTAGTCAGGACTCTTCTCCAACACAATTTACAGGATTTATTATTCTTAGTCATTGTCCATTCAGATGCATACCAAATAACTGAAAAGACGATGGTGTCAATCAAGTGCACCTTAGTCTTTAAACCATCTGATGACAGTTTAAAGTGCTTAGCACTCTGGAGAAGTCTTTAACAGATATCCCAATGCTATATATCTCTTGTTTCTTGACTGCTGGTACATGGATTGTGGACCCAAGTAAGATGAAATTGTTTATAATGCCATTCTTTTCTCCATCTGTCATGATGTTGCCTATTAGCCCATTAATGAAGATCTTTGTTTTCTTGTGCTAAGATGCAATCCATATTGAAGGATGAAGTCTTTGATCTTCTGCAGCAAGTGTTTCAAGTTCTCTCCTGGCTTTCAGCAAACAAGGTTGTGTCATGTGCACAACACAGGTTTTTGACAACTCTTCCTCTGGTCCTGATGCCACATTCTTCTTCATAACATCCACCTTCTTGAAGGATATGCTCAGCTTGAATACAGATTAAACAGACTTGGTTTAATTTTTACCAGCTTCAACCTGAAAAGGGTAGACGGATACTCTGTTCTGCAGTCAGTCTTAGGCTTTGTTCTGACTGATGTGACCAAGTTTCTCTGTTCTTTCCACTGACGTAACCTATTTGGTTCCTGTGTATTCTATCCCACAAGGTACATGCGTGTTGTGGCTGGTTATGTTGTTGAAAAAAAGATATTTCCAAAGATTAAGTTGTTGCTCTTGTAAAATTGTATTATGTGATCTCTGGCATTTTAATTAATTATGGTCAGGGACATAGTTTTCCATGCATCTTGACTGCATGTCTGACCAATTTCTGACTGCAGAAACTGGTAAAAACTTCCAGTGTTTTCAACTTTGCATTAAAGACTATTCTGTAAATTTTAGTAACAGTCAAACTATCTGGTCTTCCTGTAAGTAAGTGGGTATTATCATTGACAGCACTGTTCTTCAGGATAGATTTCAAAATGCTCTTTTGACGATGACTATGTCATTCCTGGTATCGTGGCCATAAGATTTTCTACTTCAAAATGATCAGTATCAGTCCATTTCAGGTCACTAACGCCCAGGATATCAATCTTTATGCTCTATTTTTTATTTTTGATGACTTAAAACTTGCCTAGATTCAAACTCTAGTTTAGGGCTGTTGTACATAGGGTCGCTATGAGTCGCAAGCGACTCGACGGCACATAACAACAACAACAGATTCAAACTCTGTACATTTCACATTCTAATTATTAATGGATGACTGCAGCTATTCTCACGTAGAGCCCTGCCACAGCAGCAAACAAAGGTCCTAAAAACTGTGCTCCTCTTATGTTATTAAAGTTCACTCTACCCTGGCTTCCTGTTATTGTATACTGCCAAGTTGGAACCAACCTATAGCTGACCCTCCATAAGGTTTTCAGAGACAGTAATTGCATGGAAGGACATTACTCATCCTTCTTCCATGGAGCAGCTGACAGATTAGAACCACATGTCTTTGGGGTTGTAGCACAGATTCTTACCACTAGGCCATCAGAGCACTAATAGGACATCAAAGCAAAATCCTGCTTAAGACCATCCAAAAGTGAGTGGAACATTACAGTGACAGAGAACTACCAGAAATACTTTGGCATAGTGGTAAGGAATTATGCTGCTAACACAAAGGCACCTAGTTTGAATCCATGAGCTGCTCCTGGAGAGAAAGATGGGCATTTTGCTCCCTTGTGGTTGACTGCTTCTGGAAACCTGCTGGAGGGAGCTAGGAGTTGGTTCTGACTGTGATGGTAGAAAGCAAAAACTACTCCTTTGAGGAGGCTCCTCTTCCCCAGTCTTATTTTCAGTCCTTTCCAATCCACCCCCCCCCTGCAATACACTGGAAAACATTCAGGTGCTACTCACAGGGTATTCAAAGGCAGTCTTTTGGAAACACAGGGTCAAGTCTTTTTTCTTAGTCAGGAAGCTTTCCTGAAACCTGTCCACCACGGGTGACCCTGCTGGTGTTGGAAATACTGAAGGCATAGCATCCTGGATCACAGCAACACCCAGGCCTCCACAGCTCACAAGCTGAAAGGTGAGTGGGAGAGCACTGGCCAGCACTCACGTCTAGACCACTCATGCCCCAGGGACCTGCACTGAGACTGCCCCTCAGAAAATACGGATAAAAACAAGCACTCACACGGAGAAAGGCTTGTCACACTGTTCTGTGGTGGCTGTCGTCTAAAAACTGTTCTCAGTCCTTTCGTTCACATCTTCCTACAATCTCAGATGGGAGCTCTGGTGGCTCAGTGGTAAGGAACCACACTGCTAAAACAAAGATACACTGTATGAATCCATGAGCTGCTCCAGGGAAGAAAGATGGGCCATCTCCTCCCAAATGATTTACAGCCTCTGAAAACCTGCTGGAGGATCAGCTATGCGTCAGCGCAGACTCAACGTACCCAACAACAATCTGACAAAGGGATCATTTGGTGCAATGGTTAAGCAAGTTGCTTATCAGAAAAGCCAGCAGCACAAACTCATCAGGGGCTCCGAGGGAGTAAAAGATGGTGATTGGCACCGTAAAGATGGGAAACCCTACGTGACAGCTGTCCTCTGTGCAGCAGGGTCGCCAGGAGTCAAGTGGACCTGCTGGCCACAGGCTTTTGGTTCCCACCCCGCTGAATTCTTTTCTGCAGGCAATGTCTTTGCACTGTAAAGAGCCAGCGTCCTGACTTGTTCCGTTCAACATAACATGTAGCTCTTAATAAAGAATGATTCTGAAAAACTGAAATTAAACAAAGGCTGGTATTCTCTTTTCTACAGAAGACCACAGGATACTTGTTTCTCTAACAGTCTAAGAAATCAAGTCTATGATCACTAAAGATTTCTCCATTATTTTTATCATTCTTAGATTCTACTTTCAGGATAAACCGAAGGTAAAATTAAATCACTAATATTTCCATAGCTATTAAATCTACCCAAAAGGGATTTTTTAATTATTCAAACTGTCGGGAGGTTAGTGGGATATCTGTAGTTGCGTCTAAATTCTTTCCTTCTTCAATAGGTTTTACACCTTAAGGACTTAAGTTTACACTGATGGAATCTGGAGACTATGACTCTCAGATCCCTTCAGACCAGGAAGTGAACACTCCTCATCCTCACCCCCCTCACTCTTCACCCTATGATTCAATTTTCAGTCAAACAACAAAACAGGAATATAGGGTGAACAACACTAGGAAGGTATGCACTCTTCAGAACATCTAACCACTTAAAATGTCAAGGGCAACATCCACCCTGGGACAAAGTTCTGAAGGTAGAAATGCTTACCAGAGGAGGAGGAATAGATATGAGAAACAGGGAGGAAGCAGGGTGAGTGCTGCTGCACTGTTGGGACTGCAGTCCATGTTGCCAAACCCATGCAATGAATTGCTGAGCAGAAAACCAATTTGCTTTGTAAATTTTCACTCACCACGTGTATAAATCATTGAATGGAAACACTGATCTGCTAATCCTTCACCCACTTCCCAAGAGGAAGTTTGAGGGGAGGCAGGATTTGGGTGGAAAGTCACCTTCCTCTTGACTGCAAATCCCACTCTGAGGCAGCACTTTCAGTGACAGGTCAGCTACTCTGAGCAGCATGCTCAGGTCTGTCTACACACTGCCGATAGCCCCACGGGGTCCTCCTCCAGGCAGGACTTGCTTCCAGACTGCCCAAAAGTATTTGGCATGTCATTACGTGGCCTTATCATGAAGCAATGTTCTGTAGGCAAGCACCGTGCTCATGGTGGCAGAATGAGGCCATGTCACCTATGTGGGGACACCAGGACTCTTCATTTACAGTCCTATGCGCACTTGGGAAGGCCCTCCCCTTCTGTAAGGGATGGCACTGCGGTGAACATGTGACCTGTCCAGCCAAACGCTCGGAGCAGGACCCCCGCAGCTGCTCTCTTTCCCTGAACCGAATTCCTCCTCCTCCTCCTCTGAGGTTCCGCAGGTTGGGCAGCAGACTTCACAGTCCTATTTATTTTCCAGAATAAGCCTGTTCCCTCCTGCCTCGTCTACCTGAATGGCAGTAAGCCCAGGTGGTGGTTGCCTGGGGACTTCAGCCTCCAGGCATCTCTCCCACCTGCCCCTCCCCTGAAGGATGCAGGATCCCTGACCTTTACCCGCCCCTCCCCAGGGCAGGCCAGCTCTCTGCACTCCCACCACACCACCCTGCTCATTTCAGGGGCAGGCTCTGCTCATCGATACTGGGGCTGCAGAGCTTCCCGTCCCCGTACCCCACCTTCTAGAAGTCTGCCCGCACCTCAGCATTTCCACCCCCATGTAAAGGTCAGTGACGACCCCAGTGCCTTCACCCTAGCATCTCCCCCTCCAGGTAAAGGTCTGAGAGGACCCCAATGTCCACACCCCTGCATCTCCTCCAGGTAAAGGTCTGCGATGACCCCAATGCCCACACCCCAGCATCTCCCCCTCCAGGTAAAGGTGTGCAATGACCCCAGTGCCTTCACCCAACATCTCCTCCAGGTAAAGGTCTGCGATGACCCCAGTGCCCACACCCCAGCATCTCCCCCTCCAGGTAAAGGTCTGCAACGACCCCAGGGCCCACACCCCAGCATCTCCTCCCCCAGGTAAAGGTCTGCGATGACCCCAGTGCCTTCACCACAACATCTCCTCCCCCAGGTAAAGGTCTGCGATGACCCCAGTGCCCACACCCCAGCATCTCCCCCTCCAGGTAAAGGTCTGCATGACCCCAGTGCCCACACCCCAGCATCTCCCCCTCCAGGTAAAGGTCTGCGATGACCCCAGTGCCCACACCCCAGCATCTCCCCCTGCAGGTAAAGGTCTGCATGACCCCAGTGCACCCTTAACCCCCTCGACGCTGGACAGGGCTCCGAGGGGCACAGGGGCAGGTGGGCCTGTGACAGGTAAGGAAACTGAGGCCGGAGGAGGGAGGGCCACGCCCAGGCTCACCACCGCCCGCCCCGCCCGGGCAGTGTCCACGCTGGCCCGACCTGGGCACCACCTGGAGCAGGCGCCCGGACACAGGCGGCCATGGCACCGCAGCGAAGCCGGCGGCGGGCGCTCGCCACCCTTCCGGCCCCGCCGTCCAGGC
>NW_006399877.1:2469648-2471385 GCF_000299155.1 Elephantulus edwardii
TTCAAAGTCGCGAGAACTTTATTCGTAGCCTGACAAGCGAACAGGGCGTGAGTCGGTGGGGCGGGGCCAGGCGGCGGCCGCCTCCGGCCTCGCTGATTGGCAGAAGTTACACTGGTGGGCGGGACACAGACCTGGCAGCTGTCTGTGATTGGTGGACAAAGGGTCACAGTTCTCAAGTTCTGCATGTTCAGCAACTGAGGGTGTGTTCGCTGTTTCTGACCCCATTCCCTTTTTTTTTTTTTAAAAAAAAAATGTTTATTATTTTTTGTGTGTGTACCATCAAATCGGATATAACAGGTACAGGAGACGATTGTCCCTCCTTCTCTAGCAGAGCATCGGGTGGATTCGAACCGCGCACCTCTGGGATTGTAGTACCATTAGGCCACCAGAGCTCGCCCCAATTCACTTTTAGAGGCCTGTTTTTGTTGTTAGGTGCCATCGAATCAAGTAAGACACATGGCGGCCCAATGAACAACAAATCGAAATCCTGTCCTGTGCCATCCTCACAATCAAGCTCATTGCTGCAGTCACTTTGTCAATCAACCTGGTTGAGGGTCTTCCTCTCCTTTGCTGCGCCTCCACCTTCCAAACACGACAGACAGAAAACCTACTCCTGTGTAATTCGTGGCCTCTGATAACAATGAGCTTGAACTTTTTTAGGAGTCTATACTGTAGAACAAACACCAATTCAACGATTTTTACATGTACAATTCAGCGGCACTGGTTACAGTTCACCTCCTTTTCGGATTTGTTTCTCCCTCTTCATATAACCTCATATATCCTAGGTTTCCTGATTGGTCTTTGCATGTGTCATCAATATGATCCCATCCAGATCTTTAGAAGAGAAAGATGCTCAAGGCAAGCATTCTTTCTTGTTTTCTTTTCTATTGTGCATAAGGTCACTATGAGTCAGATGGGTTATGCAGGTTATCCTAATGGTAAAGGTAATAAAGACGTTAAAACTTACTTGACTTCTGTTCTACAGGCTGAATTATGCTGTTATTATGTTACTGCAGGACAGAAACTTTCCTTTGAATATAGTTACTGATTCACAATATGCAGCTTTTAGTGAGAAACAATATCTATTCCTTCTCAGGATACTAATATTAGTATGTTATTTACAATGTTGCAAGTTTTAATTCATCAAGGAGAATCTCCTATATCTATCTCTCATATTGGAGATCATTCTGGTCTTCCAGGATCAATGTCACAGTTAAATGATAAAATAGATCAATTATTAATGGTATGGTATGGTATGGTATGGTATGGTATGGTATGGTATGGTATGGTACGGTACGTACGGTATGTGCTGTCATGACTTTATGGAAGTATCACTGATTGGAGCCTTGTTGGTTCCGCTCATCAGTATAGAAACACCAAAAATTTAAGTTACTGTAAGGAAAACGACAGATTTACAACTGCTCGAGCTAATAACACTATATCATGGCATGGAGGAGGAATAGTGGAATTGTATCCATGTTTACAGCATTTTTCCTACCAAAAACATTTATGAAAAGTAGGAACTGCATTGAAACATCTATTTCTTTGGATTGGAAATTATTCATGTGGTCTTATTAATAAGATTATTAATCCTAAATTGAAAAGAAATTAAACCAAATATATCAAAGTCTGTGTTTCCTTACCTTATACAGAAGGTTTAACTCGATGGGATTCTACAAATTTAATTCTATATTGTTCCAAATTGTTTTTTATATGTTTGTTTAAATTCTTCTATTA
>NW_006399877.1:2473117-2486428 GCF_000299155.1 Elephantulus edwardii
GCATTTGACTGTGTAGATCATAACAAACTGTGGCTGACTCTGAGAAGAATGGGAATCCCAGAACACTTGATCGTTCTAATGCGAAACAAAATGATGATTTAAACAAAAGAGGGGAAATGTGGGAAGCCAAATATCAGATTTAATATTAATTTTTTTTAATTTTTATTGTATTATTTTTATGTGTACCGTCAAATCAGATCTGACTGGCACAGGAGAAGGTTTCCCCCTCTTTCTCCAGCAGAGCATCTGGTGGATTTGAACCGCGAGATTTAATATTAATATTTAACCAAATGCTGCATCAGAAGATGAGGGAGGCATAACACAAGCTAGAATCTCCTCTAGGCAGACCTTGGGCTTCACAAACTTTAAACACGAAGGCAGACCTTGGGCGTTTTCATAACTCTTAGTTTGTGTTTACTAAATCCCTCCCTCCTGAGATACATTGTTGTTGTTGTCATGTTATGTGCCCTCAAGTCGTCAAGTCATAGTGACCCTGTGTACAACAAGCCCTAAACTCTGTTCTATCCTGTGTCAATCTTATTGTCTCTGACACACATACCCCATTACCCCAGTCATGGAATCAATCCACCTCAAGGGTCTTCCTCTCTTCCACTGTCTCTCCACTCTCCCAAGCATGACGTCCCTCTCCAAGGACTGATCCCGCCTTGCAACACATCCAAAGTACATCAGACAAAGCTTAAGAATCCTTGCCTCCCAGGAGCAGCCTGGCTTCACCCTCTCTAGGACGAACCTGGATGTTCTCCTAGCAGTCCATGGTATATTCAATACTCTTCTCCAGCACTGAAGCTTAAAGGCATCAACTCTCCTTCTAGCATTCTTAGTCATTGTCCAGCTCTCTGATGCATAGCTAGTAATTGCAAAGACCATTGCCTGGATCAGGCACACCTTGGTCTCCAGACTGACATTGTTGCTCTTCAGTACTTTGGAGAGATCTCTGACAGCAAACTTGCCCAATGTACTTTGTCTTTTAATTTCCTGGCTGCTGGTACCAAGAGTGTTGACTGTAGAGCCAAACAGACCGAAGCTGTCAACAATCTCAATCTCTTCATCATCCATAATGATGCTGCCAATCAGCCCAGTGGGGAGAATCTTTGTTTTCTTGATGTTGAGCTTCAATCCATATTCAAGGCTAGCGTCCTTGACCTTCTGCAGCAAGCACTTCAGGTCCTCCTCTGTTTCAGCAAGCAGGGTTGTGTTATCTGCATAATACAGATTGTTGATGAGTCTACCTCCAATCTTGATGCCACACCTTTCCTCATAGATTCCAGCCTCCTAGATAATCTGTTCCTCATGTAGACTGAAAAGATATGGAGACACAACACATCCCTGATGTACACCCTTCCCAATTTTGAACCAAGTAGTGTTTCCTTGCTCTGACAACTGCCTCTTGGTCCAGGTATAGGTTTCACATAAGTACAGTCAAGTGTTCTGGGATTCCCATTCTTCTGAGTCAGCCACAGTTTGTTGTGAGCCACACAGTCAAACGCCTTTGCATAATCAATGAAACACAGATAGATATTTCTCTGGTACTCTCTGCTTTCAGCCAAGTTCCATCTGACATTACCTATAATATCCCTAGTGCCACAACTTCTTCTAAATCCAGCCTGCACTCCTGGCAGTTCTCTGTTGATGTGCTGTTCTAGTTAGTTTTGGATAAACCAGTCCTCGGGAAAGGACATCGTGGTGGGAAAGGAGAAAGACCCCCGACAGGATGGGCTGACATGCGACTGTGACAAACACGCGACTGTGACAATGGGCTGGAGCACCTCGGAGACAGGGAGGTTGGTGCAGGACAAGGCGAGGGTCACATCTGTTGTTTGTGGTGTCGATCCGATGACACCTAACAACAGCAGGGTCACGATGAGCTGGTATTGATTTGTCTGAGATGGTTTTTATTTGCTTGCTTGTTTGTTTTTTATGCCCTTTCTTTCTAAATTTTAGGTGAAGGCTGATGACATGAGGCCACGTTACTGGAGTCAGAAGTGGCTTGCTTTATCGGCAAGGGGGCATCTGGGCATGTGTGAGATGCTGCACAAGCCAGTCCCCACACCTAGCCGCTAACCCCCCTTATCTCTCTTGCCAGGTCTCTGCAGCTGCTTCAAGCGAGGTTTACCCAGCAGATGTGTTCCACCCCCCTGTTCCGGGCCAGGCCCTAGGCTGGGAAGTGGACAGGTCTGAGGAGCTGAGAGTGACAAGAAATGTCTCACACGGGACTCCAGGCCTCCGAGTGGATGCAGATGAGCTGTGGTGGCCAAGGGCTCTGACGGCGGGGCTGGCAAGGGCCTCTGAGGACGTGGTGTCAAAGCCTGGGGAAACCTTGGTCATAGAGAAAATGCTTCCAAGAAAAAGGGATAACCCAGGTTCCCCCCCAACCCTGACTCCCCTCTCATCTCTGCCTGCTCCTCCCACAACCCCTCAAGACTCAAAAGCCAGGGCCTCAGAAAGAAAACCTGACGTACCTCTGCTGTCTGTCTGAACAAAACTCAAAACCATTAAATAGTAAAAAGGGCCAGGTATACCAGTCTTAAAAAAACTGTCACTCTCCCCACCCCCAGAGGCCAGACAGGCCGGTACTGACATAAGGTGACCAGGGAGGCACATAAACCTCACGACAATCAATCATACAGGATCAAAACTGCAGCATTTGCCCAGGAGGGGCAATCTGCTAGGAGAACAAACAGATTTGTCCTGGAGAGGGTGAAGCCAGAATGCTTCTTGGAGTCAAGGATTCTGAAGCTTCATCTGACATACTTTGGGCATGTTGCAAGAAGGAACTGGTCCTTGGAGAGGGACATCATGTTTGGGAGAGTGGAGGGATGGCGCAGGAGAGGAAGACCCTCGATGAGAAGGATTGATTCTGTGAGTGGAGTGGTAGGAATGAGTGTGTTTGGGACAGCGAGGTTGGCACAGGATAGAACGGTGTTTAGGGCTCTTGTACATAGGGTCGCTATTAGTCACAAGTGACTTGATGGCACATAACAACAACAACTGTCAAATTGAACCTGACTGGTACAGGAGGAGATTGCCCCTCCTTCTCCAGCAGGGCATCTGGTGGATTCAAACCGCGTACCTCTGGGCTTGCAGTAAGACATCGTTTTTGGTGAAGCAAAAGGTCAGTGAAAAAGAAGACCGTCAACAAGAAGGATTGACTTCACCAGGCTCGAACGTAGCAGGGATTTTGAAGAAGCTGAAGGAGCAGGCGTGCTTGGCTCTGTTGTACACACTGTTGTACACTGCGAGAACAGCCTTGGCAGCACCTAAAACAACAGGCACGTTCTGGGGGTCCTTGTTTCCTGGGCAGACAGTTTGCAGCCTTTAGGATGTCCTGAGGCATCTGTTGTTTTAGACATCCAGGACTACAAGAACTGGACGGTACCGGGCCTCCAGTACTGACCATTTTCACCAGGGACACGGTAGATAGTTTGTGATAGGATGGGAGGAACTGTGCAGGAGAAGCTCAAAGTCCTAAGATAAACAAGCAGGCACACCAGGCCCACGTCACTAAATGAGCCTGGAGGACTCTCCAAGACTTTGGCCTTGAGCTTCTCTTCAAACCTTAAACCAAAACTAGCCTAAGGTCACCTTATAACTAAACAATGTGATTATAAACCAATGGCTCTCACCTGTGGATACTGTGCTACATGGTCCACAATCACTTTAATGCAAAGATGAGAATGTAAGGGCTCAGGGAAACTAGATTAATAGAAATAGAACCACCAGACCAGAAATACAGATAATGTTCACTTTGAAGGAGGTAGCCAGTGTCACTGAACAGCTTGTGTAAATATTGACAGGAAACCTTAACTGCTGTGTGTATCTTTACCAAACACAATGAAATCATATATATCACAAAGGGGGCATTTCTTTCAGTTATGTTGATGTTAGCGAGCAGTTAATTTCCTTCTCTAGCTCCTTCTCACCTGCTCTCTTTTGGAAATTTCTTGTGGTTTAGGTGAAAGTTTACTTCTATATTCAATAATGTGCCCACATTTTGTCTGGCTCTGAAACGCTGGTTGTGACCCCGTCAAATGTCACAGCACCCTCTCCTCTTTCCCCCCTGGCCTCCCCTTTTCCTCTTGGCCTTCTCTTCTGCCCCTTCCTACCTTCTGAGCTTTGTTATGGGGTAAACACTGCCCTTTGGGTCTCATGAGCTGATGGCACAAGGCACCTTGTTTTTCCCTGGTATTATTACAACTTAACAAGCCTGTAGTTTGACTGAAAGGGAATCCAGGAAGGGGCAGGGAGAATGTCCAGTCCCAGGTTGAGGCATGTGAGGGCCACAGGCAGGGGGAAGAGATTCCTTGTCTAAAATCCTGTCAAAATGAGCCTGAATTGAGTAATTCCTTTCTCTAGAAATGGTCTCCCTGCGTGCATACAGAACTGCTCACAGAAAGCCTACTTGCTTTAACTCCTTTCCTGTCAATTATTTCTGGGGACAAATCTAAGCCCTGTGAGTCAAGGGTAGGTGTCTCAAAGCTTGCAGCGAGTGAGGGGCCAGGGACCTTACTCCAGGTCACTGTCCCAGAACCTGTGCGGCCTCATTCTGCTCCATGCACGCAGGGGGACCGAGTCACCTGGGAGGACCGAGTCACGTGGGGAGGACCGAGTCAGGCCCACAGCAAGGCTGGAGTTTGCTTTGGTTTGTTGGAAGCCTTGAGAGGGCCGGCTTTGGTCTCTCTGGGTTTTCTAGACTGCCATCATCCAGAGTGGAAGCTGGTGCATTGTGTGTTCTCAGTAAATACTGCTGCACAAATGAATAAATATTGCAGAACTTGAAGCTTTCCTTTTTACAAAATCTACCCTCCTCCCAGCCCCTTTTAAAAGAACAGCTCTTTGACTCAACGACAATCAACAACAACAACAACAACCTTTCATAGTCCTTATGTTGCTCCTTGAAAATAAAATAACAAATATGCAAAAAAAAAAAAAGAACAGCTCAGATTGTTGGCCTTTCCGTAAATAGAATCAGAAGTTGACAAAAACAAGCTTTTCTTAAAAAAGAATTTATGTACAATGAAAACAGGGAGTTCACTGCCATTAGCTATTTCAAAACAAAGAAAAGAAATTAAGGAAGCATTTGCAGATGATCAATCAAGCTAAATTTATTTTTAGCTTGTTATTTGTTTTCACCATTCTGAATCTTCAGACAGAAAGACATGTGTTTTATGTATGAATGTAGCTTGTTATTGCTTATTTTCAGGGACAATGAAGCCCTTCAGTTATAGAGCTCATGCACGTCAACCTCCATAACTCTGAGACCAGAGGTGCTGCCGGCTACCACTGACTGTTCTGAAAGGGACCACAATCGAGGATCCTGGGCCAAGTGGGGGATACATGTGGAACAAATCTCCAAATAATGAAAATGGCCAGATTTACTGGTGCGATTGGCCTGGTGGAACTCCCCAAACTGTGAGAAAACAACTCTTTGAGCCTGGAAATGAAATCACCTCTACGCCCTGACCTTCAGCTACGCAGCTGACAGATGTGTAAGGTGACCAGTAACATGGGTCGAGAAGTGCAGGACTGCAATGCTGGCACGACAGACTGCCTCGTTCTTATCTTCAGGAGCAGGTGATGGGTTTGAACCGCCAACCTTTCCTTTAGCAGCTCAGCACTCTCCCATTGCACCACTGCAGATGCTGCGCTGCAATCCAAAAGGCATGCGGTTTGAATCCACCTGCTGCTCCGAAGGAGGAAAACGGGCAGTCTCATCCCGTGTGATTAGCTGCCTCTGAAAACCTGCTGGAGGGCCAGCTGTGGGTTCCGTTTCAATGGCACACAACAATGTCAGAGAGGAGTTCACTCCTTAGAGCGGTGAGCCATACAAGATAAAAACGACAGCATTTTCCCAGGGATAAAACTCAGAAGGTAGAACAGGAGGAAACAGATGAGTGGAAAAAAGAACCATAGAGAGGAAGTGGGAGGAGTGCTGTTAGAACGCGGGGATTGTAATCAGTGCCCTAAACTGTGGAGTGTATCAGATGTGAGGACGGGACAGGATAGGACAGGATTCAGGACTGCTGTTCAGAGGGTTGCTATGAGTCATACTTAACTCTTAACAACAACATGAGTGGTTGAATGGAATACAATCTGCTCTGTGAATTTCTATTTAAATTTCAATAAAAAGTGGGGGTTTTAACACAAATATCATCTTAATTAGTAATAGAAGTTAGCTGGATAAAAAAGTGGGTTTTTTTACAAAGGAAATAAAAACAAGATTAACAAACAGAACTAAAATTCAACATTGTTAAAAAAATGGTAGGGAAAAACCCGATCCCATTTAGAGGTAAATTTCCTGCCACTTTTATGTGTTCAGGGCCATATGAGGTACAGATGGTTTGTGCTCAAATGTGAACCTGAAGGCTGGTGGTTCAAACCCACCCAGCAGCGTCACAGAGCAAAGGCCTGGCAGTCTCTTCTATAAAGATTAAATCAGGCAACCCCAAGTCCATAGCTGAGCATTGGTTCTGAGCCACAGAGCTCGGACAGGCCGAGCAGCGCCGCTCAGGGTTCCCAAGGCCGTCTGTCTGTCTCCCTCCCAAGAAGCAACTGGTGGATTCAGACTGCTGACCATCTGAATAACAGGGTGTGCTTACCTGCTGTACCATCCCCTAGAGCAATGCCGACCCCTGGGCTCGCCCTGCCTTACTCACCCTGGGACAGTGAGTTTGTTGGTTTACCCTTGGTTATATGTTAACAGAGACACAAAGAAAAAGCCATGTCCTCTGCTTGACTCCTTGCTTTGATGACAAAGCCTTGATGGTACTGTTTACAGCATCCGACTGCTGACCACAGGTTGGTAGTTCGAACCCCAGCCACTCTGTGGGAGAAAGAGGAGGCAGTCTGCTCCGTGGAGATGCATAGCCTTGACAAGCAGGGTCTCTGTGAGTCAGGTCTGGTTCAAGGGCAGTGAGCAGGAGGACCGCTTTGATGACGGGACCACGAGGGGCTCAAGGTACAGAGATCAAGGGAAAGAGCACAGCCAGGCCTCCCAGAGTGCCAGCACTGAACCCAGCAGGCACGGTGCCCTCGGAGCAGTGCAACCCAGGACAAGGCACCCGTGGCCTGGCAGACACTGCCCCTGACTGTTGCAGAACGAGGGTCCCAAAGAATAGAATAATTTTATAATTATTAATAAAGAGACAAACAGCCAGGAATGAGATAGAGCAGAGAGCATAAAACAGGGGGTCAGCAGTTCTCGACTGAAGACCTCAAGCCATGCTTCTCTGAGTATTTATTTAGAATCATAAGATAATAAAAGTAAAATCACAAGGAAGTACAAAACAAAGGATAATGGTGAAGTCTTCTACAGATAAGGCCAAGTTCCTCTTTATGCTAATCTCAAGAGGGAGGGGTTCATTTGACACAAACTAAGAACAATGTTAACTCCTAGGGAACGCCCCATTGCCACAAGGTGGCCTTCAGTTTGTATCAAGCTTCCCTCATTTCCAGCATTTGGTCTACTATTATTAAATTTGATATTCGGTGGCTTCCCTCACCTGACACCCCGTCCAATCCCACGTTCTCTAAAACTGCTGGCTCTCCGGTGACACGGAAGACAAGCTGAGCATCCCATGTCCTCTGTGCGGACCTAAGTCGGCCACACCCGCAATCATGAAGCCCGCGGCTCAGCATTGGAGATTTGTTTTTCTTTCCCTTCTAGTTTTATTTGAAATTTTCAAAACTTAAGCATTCCTGTAAACCACACTAAACGTTGCAAATTAAAGTCGATAAAACAAGTAATTTAGTGTAATAATTTATTTTTACAGGTTTCAATACAAAACTCATCCCCATGGAATTGGAACCGACTCACAGCTGACCCTCCTGGCTTCTCAGAGGCTGTAAATGGCGCAGGAGGAGTTTGCCTGCCCCGCCCTGAAGCAATGGATAAGCTTTGTTTCTGTAGTGGGTGCTAGAAAATGTAGATGACAGCCAATTTTGCATCATCTAAAGTAAGGAAAGATTTTAAAACTAAAATTCCAGACCCCACCTATTGGAAGTAACTTTTCT
Organism: Elephantulus edwardii; assembly: GCF_000299155.1. NCBI lineage: Eukaryota > Metazoa > Chordata > Mammalia > Macroscelidea > Macroscelididae > Elephantulus > Elephantulus edwardii. The sequence goes on from NW_006399877.1 coordinate 2,481,149, forward strand.
CTTGTAAACGTATTTCTCTAAGAAAAGCCAGAAGTTGGCGAGCTCTGGAGGCCTAGTGGCAAGGAGCTGCACTGCAATCTCAGAGGTGCACAGTTCAAATCCACCAGATGCTCTGCTGGAGAAGGAGGGACAATCTCCTCCTGTACCAGTCAGATCTGATTTGACGGTACACACACACACACACACACACACACACACACACACACATATGAAATAAAATTTTTTAAAAAAAGAAAAGAAAAGCCAGAAGTCTGGGCAGAGGCAGTGAGTAGATTTGGGTGGTGCTGTTTCCAATGGGGAAATATGAGAATTAAGAGTATCTTTCAAGTAGCAAAATCTGAGCTGATTTCCCAGGGCTTCTGCCTGCAATGAGCATCTGTCTCACTTGTGAATACTATTATAGCTTTTATGGCCCAGAGGGAAGAGAGCCAGCAGTCTGAACTGGCACCCATCCTCTTCGTTATCTAGGGCAGCCACAGAAGAGCCTTTTGACCAACTAGGTTACTCTCTCACGATGTGGAAGTTGGGAAGCACAGTGTTAGGTGCCAACCGGAGGGAGACCTGCCCTGCCCTGGAGAGGTCCATGAGTCTTGGTTTCCCTGTGCCATTCCCCAAGCAGAGCCCCAGGCCCAAATCAATGCACTCCACTGCCGGCGAGTATTTCCTGGCAGCTCTGGCTCTGCGGGCAGCAGTTCCCAGTCAGCTTGGCCCTCCTGCTCTGCTAAAGCTGCTGCTCTGGTCCAGGTCCTGGTCTGGCTTTTGCAGGAATCTCTGGGCCGAGGAACAAGCACTGCATTCTCCACTCCTTCTTCACTGGGAGCAAGGATCCCATTTTCTCCCGCTAACTGCTCAGTTTAAACCTGGTGGGATGGCAGAACTGTCCGAGCCCATCACGAGCCCCTTACCCTCCTGGTTTGCATATCCTCACCTTGCCACGTGGTAGAAATCAAAGTTAACGAGCTTCCAAGACCATCTGGCTTACACCACATTGTCAGATTGGAGTTGCTGGCTCTTACAGAAATCTGCCAACATGACGTGCAAAAGATAGGGTCATATTATTAAGGGAGCTCTGGTGGCCTAGTGCTTACGGCATTGCGCTGCCCACTGGTTTAAATCCACTGGCTGCTCTGAGGGAGGGAGCTGGGCAATCTCTTCCCTTGTTATTTACAGTCTCAGAAACCCTGCTGGAGGGTCAGCTGTGAGTCAGACTCGATGCCAATGAGAGAGTATTATCACTTTAATTACACTTCCCTGCTCAGCTTGAACGGGTCCTTTCTGTGTTCCATCTCTGCATTCCTCATTCTCTTTAAATCCCCCTGGGGCACAGAATAAGAGGGACCGCTCTCCACTGCACCGGACAAAGGTAGGTAACATGAGCCTGGCTGTTCCGGAAATCCCTGCAGGGGGCTTCATTCATAAGTGGGCTACGGGTCTGCAGAGTAATTCACAAAGCAGACTCATGGTAGCCAGTATCCACATGGGTAACCGGGCTGAACAAGCCAGTCTTCTGTGACCAGACGTGCAGCAGCTGGAGAACATTTGAGGTTAAAGTTAATCAGTGGTTAAAGGTTTTGTTCATGTTGTTTTAAAGATGTAACACTGCATGTTGGTAAAAGTGTAAGCAGAAACTACTCAATGCTGCTGGGGAGTGGAGATACAGACATTTGTGATGTAACTGGGCACATTCAGCGAAAGCTGATGGGTCCCCTCGGTGTTCTCCAGCGCTGCTATCACTATGACTAGAGCGTGACTTTCACACACAGAAATTGATTCTTGGGAGTTCAGGAGGTTAGAGGTGGAATTCAGGGCCCTGGCTCTCGGGGAGGCCTCCCTCTTCAGGCTCTGGGGAGGAAGGGTCTGTCTCGGAATTTCTGTTTCTGGGTGGTCTTGTGTCTTAGCATCTCTGTATCTCTGCTTCTTTCTTGGTTAAGATCTTTAATATCTCAAAAGAGACTGACGTAAAACATAATCACCTGACTCCTGCCTTATCATCATAGCCAAGAAAACCCATTCCCAAGTGAAGCTGTGAGAGGGTCGGCTTCACGGAGCAAGACTGAAACAAGGTGGATCGATCTGGTGACTGTAGCAATGGGCTCGGGTGTTAGAGATGTTGAGGATGGCACAAGGGAGGGCAGGGTTCAGGTCCGTGGTTCACAGGATCGCTATGAGTTGTACTCGACTTGATGGCATCATTCTCAGGGACACAGTTCACACTTTGACTGATCTCTTTGATTTCAGCACACTACCTCTAAACATATGTCCTCGGGAAGAAGCTAAAGACGAATACATCCAAGGGTTATTTACAAATTGCAATAAACAGAGCAGGCATGAGCCCTGCCCTAAGGAATTTATAAAGATGGTATGTTGTTGTTGTTATATGCCATCAAGTCACCTGCAACTCATAGCAACCCTATCTATGTCAGCTCTGAAGCCTGCCCTGTCCTGAGCCAGTCTCACTAATCCTGACACACCAACCCCCACTGCTCCAGTTACTGTGTCAATTCATCTCATCCATCTCTTCTGCGTTGTCCTTCTGCCCTTCAGAGCATGATGTCTGTGGAGATGCAGGTCTCCAAGGACCGATCCCTCCTGGCCACATGCCCAAACTATATGAGATGGACCTTCAAAATCCTAGCCTCCAAGGAGAAACTTAGTTTCACCCTCTCCGAGACAGACCTGGCGATCTATGGGAGGTTCAAGACTCTTCTCCAGCACCACAACTCAAAGGCATCAATTCTTCTGTCATCCTTAGTCTTTGTCCAGCTCTCTGATGTATAGCAAGTAATTGCGAAGACCATGGCCTGGATCAGGTGCACCTTAGTCTCTAGACAGACATCGTTGCTTCTCAGTACTCTGGAGAGGTCCCTCACAGCACATTTTCCCAGTGCAATTTGTCTTTTGATTTCCTGATTGCTGGTGCCAAGACTGTTGACTATGGAACCAAGCAAGATGTAATTGTTAATAGCTTCAATTTCCTCTCCATCTATTATGATGTTGTCAGTTGGCTCAGTGATGAGAATCTTTGTTGTCTTGATGTTGAGTTTCAATCCATATTGAAGGTACAGTCCTTGACCTTCCACAGCAAGCACTTCAGGTTGTTCTCAGTTTCAATAAGCAAGGTTGTGTCATCTGTATAACATAGTTTGCTAATGAGTCTTCCTCCAGTCCTGATGCCACATCCCTCCTCATATAAAGCTCAGCCTCCTGAATTATCTGTTCTACATATAAATTGAAAAGTTACGGAAACAGGACGCATCCCTGACACACTCCTTTCCTGATTTTGAGCTGTGCAGTGTTTCCCTGCTCTGTTCTAAGGATGCTTCCTGGCCTGAGTACAGGTTTCGCATGATCACCTGTGGAGATCTTTTTACATGCTCAAGTAAGTATTTGTTGGAGGCAAAGATAAGAAAACCTCTCTCATACTTTGGCCATGTTGCTAGGAGAGGCTATTCTTTGGAGAGGGACATCATGCTTGGAAAGCTAGAGGGCTGGCGAAGGACAGGAAGACCTTCAACCACGTGGACTGACATGGTGACCGCTGCAATGGGCTTGAGTGGGTCAGAGATTGTGAGGATGGCACACGGTTCTATGAGTGGTACTCAACTTGACAACACCTAACAACAATTCTAAAAGTAATTTACAAAACAAAATGAGCCTCCTTTTGTTGAATTATAGTATTTCATGATCATCAACTGAAGCCTGGTGGCACAGTGGGTTGAGCGCTTCACTGGTAGGTGAAAGGCCCTAGGCTGTTGGGACCTACCAGCCTCTTGCCAGGAAAAATATGTGGCAATCAGTCTGCTTTGGTGAGGTCTCACGGCCGAGGATGCCCTGAGAGGTGGGTCTCTGTCCTCCTGGGTGACTATGAGCTGGACGGTCGTGCATAAACCTGCCCTTTTTCTCCACCAGTCTAAGTATAAAGCTCCGAAGAGCACCTGACTTAAAGGGATCTTCAGAGGATCCGGGGAGTGGTGGACATTTGGGCTTTGTTTTGCCTATCTGCATTTTCTAGAGTGTACAGGTTACTTCTATAATAAAAGGAAGGCTTTTAAAGTAACATTTGGTCTGGTCTAGTGGTAAGAAGCTGTACTGTAACCCCAAAGGCTCACAGTTCAAATCCACCAGCTGCTCTGTGGAAGAAGAATGGGCAATCTCCCCTCTGTGTGATTTACTGCCTCTAAAAACGCACTAGGGGCCCACCTATGTGTCAGTTCTGACTGGATGACACACAACAACAACAACAAAGAGATCCAGGGAGAGATTGCTAACAAGTCCAATGCCTATCAATAGAAGCATAACTAAACAGAGACTGTGGAGGTCATGGTGCATTGATATATTAATGACAATAATCAGAGATTGATGCTTATTTATTGAGAACCTTTACGGACCTTTCTGCCGTTACACTGAAAATACCCTCATTGAAAAAGGGAGGAAGAAAAACGGAGGAAGCAAACAACTATGAGATATCATCTCTCCCCAGTAAGAACAGCAAAATTTAACAGAACAGCAAACAACAAATGCTGGCGAGATTGTAGAAAAACTGGAATCCTTATTCACACTGTTGGTGGGACTGTAAGATGGTGCAACCACTGTGGAAGGCGGTATGGCGCTTTCTCAAAAAGTTGGAAATAGAAACACCATTTGACCCAGCAATTCCACTACTGGGAATATACCCTAAAGAAACCATAACTGCCACCAACGCAAATATATGCACACACATGTTTATCATGGCTTTGTTCACATAGCAAAGAGTTGGAAACAACTTAAGTGCCCATCAACAAATGAAATGGTATCTTCACACAATGGAATACTACGCTGCATTGAAAAATAAGGAACCCATGAAATATTGTTAAAAATGGATAACTCTGGAGGACATTATGCTGAGTGAAATATCTCAGTCACAAAAGGACAAATACTATATAGCACCACTGTTGTAAGAATGGGACTGACATCGGGGTTGGGGGTGAGACTGAGAAAAATAGGATAAATTATGTATACTGCATTGAAACAGATGAGGGAGAGAACTGTTTAAAAGGGATATATGATTAGATATTACTCTCATGACATGAGTCCAGAACGAAGGCTGCATAGTGGAGTGGGCTTGGGGGGAGGGGTTGTATAACAATGAAAGAATTTTTCTTTTATTTTTCAAAGAGAAGAACCGCCTAGGGGGAGGGGTGGGCAGGGAGAAAAGTGCAACAATGAATAAATAGAAATACAAAATCTCTGTAAATCTTAATTACAATTAATAATGTTGTTGTTGTTATGTGCCGTCGAGTC
>NW_006399877.1:2488533-2491228 GCF_000299155.1 Elephantulus edwardii
GTTGGTGGTCTGTTCCACAATCAGCTCCTGGCCTAGTTTTCACAGCTGATATTGAGCTTCTCCAGCGGTTCTTTCCACATATGTAATCATATGTGTAATCATATCACAATTAATAATAGTCATAAAATAAATAAAATTTTTAAAAAATATAAAGGAAGGAAGGAGGCAGTGAGAGAGGGCAGTCTCAGGGGCTCCAGTGGGGCCCAACCCCTGCATCCAGCTCTGGTGGCGGCCTCAGCTCGTGAGTCCTGCAGCCCCAGAGAGGCAACAACCTCTAAAATCTCCACATTCTCAACCCCAGGTGCTGCATCCCCAGCCCTGCTGCAAAAAATCTGCCCCAAAACCCAGCCTGCAGGTCCCCAGCTCTGAAGCTCAAAGTGTAGCCCTAGCAGTTCCAGCCTTGACTGCAAGCGTAGTCGCATCCCTGCCTCCCAGCCCTTGCCCTGAAGCTCAAGCTGCAAACATTGCTGCACCCCATCCTCCCAGCCCTGAAACCCCTCCAGCCTTCCGCCAGCCCAGCTGCTGTGTCTGGACGCCAGTCAGCCGCTCCGCCACCAGGTGGCAGCCTAGAGTCCGCAGGCTGACCAGTGCTCTGGACAGAGCCCCTCACACAATCCCCTGATCCACTGAATTCTTTTAGCTGGGACCTTCCAAAAGGCTTGGGCTTGACAACCGGAAAGCAGTCATCTCTTTAAAATCACAAGGAAACAACGGCCTGCCTCCAAACCCCTCACCAGGAATTCACTGCTCTGTTGGTGCCAGGCTTTGTCTTGTCTGTTCAACAGTGAATTCTCTAATTAAAACATTGAGGGACTGATACTGTTTCTGAGAATCCACTGGGCTGCGGCCAGCTGGTGGAGAGGGGTGGAAAACCGAGGGTCTGTTGTACACGGTGGGCCCAGCTTCCCCTTTCGGCCCTCAGCATGGATGGCTGCATTGGGTTTATGCAGGAGTAACAGGACAACCAAATGTGAGGTGTCCGCACAGGACCTTCTCTTGTCCAGGTGTTCGGGTCTGTGGCCATGCCCCACACTAGCTGGTGTCACACACTCACTCCTTGCTGTCAAGCTGACCTGACACATAGCTGACCCTCCTCTGGGTTTACAGAGGCTATAATCACAAGGGAGGAAACTGCTCATCTCATGCAGAATAAATCGTGGATTTGAACTTGCCTTTAGGCTCACAGGGCAACTCCTTACCTCTTAGACTATCAGAGCTCCCTGACTGGTCTGCCTTTATCGATATTCTGGATGTGGTTGGGATCATTCACATGTAATGACTTAAGGGGAGTAACTCTTAGATTGCAGGGGCCCTGTCCCAGCACTGGTCAGCCTGGCGAACCCGAGGCTGCCACCTGGTGGCGGAGTGGCTCACTGGTGTCCAGGGACAGCGGCTCGGCCATAGGGAGGCTGGAGGGGCTTCGGGACTGGGAGGATGGGATACAGCAATGCTTGCAGCTTGAGCTTCAGGGCAAGCGCTGGGAGGCAGGGATGCGACTAGATTGCAGGTGGACGAAGGGTTGGTCATTTCCTTCTGTGCGACTTCCTGCCTCTCAAGTCCTGCTGGAGGGTCAGCTAAGAACTGATTACAACTCAGTGGTTCACAACAAGACAGATTACAGGCACAAGTGGGAAAGGGCAACCAAAGGGCTCTAGCTGGACAGAGGGACTGAAGAGCTCCCCCGTGTGGTGCGCTGTCCAGTCAATCGTGCAGAGGAGACTGCCCATCTGTTCTGGAGCCACAGGTGGATTCAGAGAGTGTGCTCTTGAGTTGTCCGCTCTGCTCCTTACCACTAGGCCCCCAGAACGCCTATAAATCTGCTAGACTAACAAAAGGACCTTTCTTTTGATATTCTTTAAACTGTTAGTCTTACATTGTTGTTGTGTTGTTAGGTGCAGCTGAGTCAGAATCTACTTACAGTGAACACTGCAGCAGCTCTCAGATCCTGTAAATCACACAGGATGAGACTGGCCTTCTCCCCCCACAGAGCAGCTGGTGAGGTGAACCACCCGCGCCTTTGGGTTAGGCCATCAGAGCTCACTAGTTGGAATCGACTCATAGCTGACCCCTCAGAGGGTCTTCCGAGGCGGGAAGTGGCCCAGGAGACTGTCTGCCCCTCTTTCTCTTGCAGAGAAGCTGGTGGCTTCAAACTATGTGCCTCTCTGTTGGCAGTGCAATTCCTCACCACTAAACCACCAGGCAAAATTCTTGACGGTCAAATATTTCTTAAGAGTCAAGCAACCAAAGTAAGACAGATAAGGGGGAAGGATAGGCCATCCACTTGCAAAATAACAGGCCTCAGAAAACCCTATGTATCATAGAGCATGCTTAGAGGAGATGGCAGATAAGGCACCAGAGGCCGAGCCTTCTCACTGGGATCCACAAAGGGAAGGAGCAGGTGCAAACATCTGCAAACAGACACTACTGATTGGGGTGTGAACTGTGTGAAGTGTGAATGCAGGGAAGTTGGCGAATGTAAAGAAGAAACGTGATGCATAAATCTTCACTTACTAGGCATTGGCGAAACAAGATGGACTGGCATGGGACTTTTTTTCCCAGCCTCTGAAGTTTATTTATTTATTTTTTAAATTTCCATTCATTCATTGTTGCATACTTTCCTCCTGTTCACCCCTCCCCCAGCTCGCTTTTCTCTTTGACAAGTAAAAAAAAAATTATCTTTCATTGTTATACAATC
>NW_006399877.1:2498309-2523845 GCF_000299155.1 Elephantulus edwardii
GTTAATACCACTATCATCCAAATATACGCACCGACAATCAGGGCCAAACGGCAGGAAATAGATGACTTCTAAAAACTATTGCAGTTAGAAATCAATATAATCAAGATAGTTTGATAATAATGGGTGATTGGAATGCAAATGTTGAGAACAGGGAAGAAGGATCTTATGATACTTTATTGGAAAGTATGAACTTGGTGACAGAAATGAGTCTGGAGACAGAATGATAGATTTCTATATAGTCAGTGACCTACTCATTGCACACACTTTAAAAAAATTTTTTTTCCAAACACCTTTTATAAGAAACATAAATGGAGGCTCTACACATGGACTTCACCTGATGGTCTATATAGGAATCAGATTGACTACATCTGTGGAAAAAAAAATCACTGGAGAAGTTCAATATCAGCTGTGAAAACTAGTCCAGGTGCTGATTGTGAAACAGACCATCAGCTACTCATATGCAAGTTCAAACTGACACTAAAGAAAATAAAATCAAATCCACAAGGACCAAAGTTTGACCTTGAGTTTATCCCACCAGGATTTAAAGATTGTTTCAGGAACAGGTTTGAAGCCTTGAGCACTAATGAGCGAAGACCAGGCAAACTGTGGGGGGATATCAGCTGAGAATATCATTCATAAAGAATGCAGAAAGTCACTGCAAAGGAATAAGAGAAGGCCAAGATGGATGTCAGAAGAAACTCTGAATATTGCACTACAACATCAAGAAGCCAAAGCAAAGGGAGAAAATCAAGAAATTAAGGAGCTGAAGAGAAGATTTCAAAAGGCAGCACAGGAAGACAAAGTATTATAATGAAATGTACAAGGAGCTGGAGTTGGAATATCAAAAGAGATGAACTCACTTGGCATTTCTTAAGCTGAAGGAACTGAAGAACAGACATAAGCCTAAAGGTGCAATAGTTAAGGATGCTGAAGGCTGAATGTTGAATGATCCAGGAAGCATCAAAAGGTGGAAGGAGTACACAGGTCACTACACCAGAAAGAACTGTCTCACACAGTTTCATGAAACATATGCCCAAGATCCTGTGGTGATGAAGGAGGGAGTTCAAGCTGCTCTGAAGGAATTGACAAAAATACAAGGCCCCAGGAATTGATGGAATACCAACTGATATATTTCACCAAACAGATGCTGCCCTGGATGAGCTCACCAGGTTATGCCAAGAAATCTGGAGGACAACTACCTGGTCAACTGACTGGAAGAGATCTGTATTGGTTCCCATTCCAAAAAGAGGTGACCCAACAGAGTGCAGAAATTATCAAACTATATCACTAATATTACTCGCAAGCAAGATTCTGGCAAAGATTATCCAGAAACAACTGGAACAGTACATCAGCAGAGAACTGCCAGGTGTGCAGGCTAGGTTTAGAAGAAGTAGTGACAATAGGGACATTATAGAAAATGTTAGACGGATCTTGAAAGCAGAGAGTACCAGAGAAATGTCTGTGCTTAATTGACTATGCAATGGCATTTGACTTCATAGATCAAAACAAATTGTGAGTAAATTTGAGAAGAATGGGAATCCCAGAACACTTAATTGTGCTCATGCAAAACCTATACTTGGCCCAGGAGGCAGTAGTTAGAACAGAAAAGGAAAAACTGCATGCTTCAGGATAAGGAAAGGTGTGCATTAAGGATGCATCGTATTGGCATACCTTTTCAATCTATATGCAGAACAGATCATCCAGGATGCTGGACATTATGAGAGAGAATGTGGCATCAGGACTGGAGAAGACTCATCAACAACCTGCATTATGCTGATGACACAACCCTGCTTACTGAAACTGAGGAGGACATGAGGCGTTTCCTGCAGAAGGTCAAGGACTGTAGTCTTCAACATGGATTGAAGCTCAACATCAGAAAACAAAAATTCTTACCACTGGACCAATCAGCAGCTTTATGATGGATGGAGAAGAAATTGAGGTGGTTGATAACTTCAGCTTCCTTGGTTTCACAATTAACACTCATGACATCAGCAGCCCGAAAATCAAAAGATGAACTGCACGGGGAAAGTCTGTTGTCAGGGACCTCTCTAGAGTACCGAAGCGTAATGATGTCAGTCTGGAGACTAAGGTATGCCTGATCCAGGCCGTGGTCTTCACAATTATTTGCTATGTATCTGAGAGCTGAACAATAACTAAGGATGACAGAAGAAGGATCAATGCATGTGAGTTGTGGTGCTGGAGAAGAGAGTTGGACATACTGCGGGCTGCTAGGAGAGCAAACAGGTCTGTCTTGGAGAGGGTGATACCAGGCTGCTCCCTGGAGGCAAGGATTTTGACACTCTGTTTCACATAGTTTGGGCACATTGCCAGGAGGGACCAGTCCTTGGAGGGGGACATCGTTCTTGGAAGGGTGGAGGGACAGCACAGGAGAAGACCACACAGGATGAGATGGATTGATTTAGTGACTGAAGACCTGGGATTAAGTCTGCAAGAGACAATGAGATTGGTTCAGGATATGGCAGGGTTCAGAGCTGTGTACACAGGTCATTATGAGTCACAGGTGATTGGATGGCACATAACACCACCACCACCACCACCACCACATCAGGGTGCAGTCTTGTATCCACGCAGGGCTATCACTGTATTTCTTAGTTGCAAAAGAGAGGGTTTTTTTTTGCCTGAGGTGTTACTTTTAAATTATGATGGAGCATTTGTGGAAAATTTCTTATGACTTTATGTAGGCTGCAAGCAGTGAGTGAACTGCCATTTGACAGTGTTGAACTGGGAAACGTCATGTCATGGATTTCAACAATAAAACATAAGGAGGCAGGGAAGGAGGGTGATGGGAAGGAAGGTCCCTCTAGTGGCCTTGGGTCTAGAGCAGGGAGTGAGTCAGAGCAAGAACCGTGGGAATGTTCAAGAGCCCGGCGACCCGTAACCCTGGTGCTGGGCAGGGAGACTGAATTGTCATCCTGGGGACATGTGCACGTCCACTTCTGCCATGACACCTCAGGCTCCTAAAGTCTGCCTGCTGCCTGTCCTGGTTCAGGGGCCAAGCCATCAAGCTTTCCTGGGAGCACAGGAGGCCGAGTGCAGGGCTCCGTGCTGAGGGGTCAGAAAGCACAAGCGAGACTCACCAACAGTTGTCCAAACCCCAGCCGACCTGGTGCTGTTGAATGGGTTCCAGCTTCGGGGGTCCCTGGAGGGAGGGGCAGAACTTCTCCACGTGTTCCCAAGGAGTGATCTTCAAGGGGGCAGATGGGCTCATCTTCTTCTCAGAGGTTTGAACCTCTAACCTCTGGTTAGCAGCCTAATGCCTTAACCACAGCACCACCAGAGTTCCTAACTAGGCACAGAGAGACCTACAAACCCTACTGTCATTTCAGCACCTGTCTTCGTGACCTCATGCTGCTGTAACAAACTACCCCAGGCAATGATTCGGACAAGCTGCAATGTGTTCTGTTTAGGGGGATACAAGTTGGAACACAGGGTGCTCATTCTGGGGGAAGGTTCTGGACTCCTTTCAGCTCATGTGGGTCCCTGGAGTTCTCCATGTGTCTTGGCACCAATGTTCCCGTGGACCTAGGAGGTTCTCAGCTCAGGGACCCCATGTCCAAAGGACATGCTCTTAAATGAGACAAGATGAAAAGCCCAGGGTGCCAACTGCTGATGTCCAGGAAGTGCTGGTAAAGGACAGCCCTGTGAGAAGTCCTCGGGGTTCCCTGATTGGGCCCCATTTCCCTCCCAATCAGACAACTGTGCAGCTTCCACTCATTTTAATTCTCTGCTGTTTTTACTTGCCAATTTGCTACAATGTTGCTTTTTATTCATCTTTATAGTGAATGAGAGCACTTTAGATTCATTGCCACTTTAATGGGCCATAGGAGAGGGTGCAGACCACTCCTCCCTGAAAGGGCTGGGCCCCTGGAGGAGGAGAGGAGCTGAGCTCGCCATCTGACTCTTTCCTATTATTCTCAATACCGTCACAACTGCTGTCTTGCTCGTCACAGCCGCTGGGCTATGTGAGGAGGTGGGGAGGCTCTAACCCCCAACAGCTGTTGTGTCCCCGCTGACCCATGGAGATCCTGTGACTCCTGGCGCTGCCTGTGTTCTTGGGAGGAGACTGCCTGGCGCCTGAAGACTGACTCTTCAGTTACCACTGCAACATGTAACACACTGCGCCCCCAGAGCTCCTTAAACCAAATGCAAACCACTGCTGGGGAGGTATTGGTGTTTTGTTTTTTTTTTAATTTTATTATTTTTGTGTGAGTGTACCGTCAAATCAGATCTGACTGGTACAGGAGGAGATTGTCCCTCCTTCCCCGGCAGAGCATCTGGTGGATTCGAACCGTGCACCTCTGGGATTGTACTTACAGCTTCTTACCACTAGGCCACCAGAGCTCCCCCAGCTGGGGAGATATTGGGAAGGGACATAAATACACATCCAGGCCAGCACACTCTCCCACATCCTTCTGTGCAGATGAATCCTTACGGTATTAATACAGACCTCTGGTATGCTGTCTTTATTTCTGGCAAGCAATGAAGATGACGGAGCACGTGCTGATGTGAGTCAGAGACCACGGCCTTTAGGAAGATCGCACCTGAACGTGAACCAAGTCAACAACTAACATGGTTTTCTGGGAGTCATGAGACTCTGATTAAATGTAAAATCCAACCAAAGGCACTGCCCTCAAGTCAACTCGACTCAGCCTCCAGGACAGAGCAGGGCACCTCACAGGGGATCGAGGCTGTAAACCCAGCGGGAAGTGGACCTCCTCACCTTTCTTCACAGAGAGGCCAATGGGCTCAAACTTCAGACCTTGTGGCTAGCACCAGAGTGTTTTAACCATGGTGTCACCAGGGCTCCTGACCATGACTGCTGTGAGGTCTCATCAAGTACCACTTTTAGTGACCCTGGAGGAGGACCTGAAGTACTTGCTGCAGAAGGTCAAGGGCTGCAGCCTTCAATATGGATCGAAGCTCAACATCAAGAAAACAAAGATTCTCACCACTGAGCCAATTGGCAGCATCATGATGGACGGCGAAGAGATTGTTAACAGGTTTAGTTTGGTTGGCTTCACAATCAACACTCTTGGTACCAGCAGCCAGGAAATCAAGAGATGAACTGCACTGGGCAAGTCTGCTGTCAGGGACATTTCAGAGTACTGAAATGAGCAATGATGCCAGTCTGGAGACTAAGGTGCGTCTGATACAGGCCATGGTCTTTGCAATTACGTGCTATGCATCAGAAAGCTGGACAATTAGGTATGATAAAAGGAGAATTGATGCTTTTGAGCTGTGATGATGGAGAAGAGTACTGAATATACCATAGACTGCTAGGAGAACAAAAAGGTTCATCCTAGAGACGGTGAAACCAGGCTGCTCCTTGGAGGCAAGGATTCTGAAGCTTCGTCTGACTGACTCTGGACATGTTATAAGGAGGGACCAGTCCATGGAGAGGGACATCATGCTTGGGAGGGTGGAGGGACAGTGCGGGAGAGGAAGACCCTTGATGAGATTGATTGACTGAGTGACTGGCGTAATGGGAGTAGGTGTGGCAGAGATGGTGAGGTTGGCTCAGGACAGAGCAGGGTTCAGAGCTGTTGTACACAGGGTCGCTGTGAGTCACAGGCAACTCAACAGCACATAACAGCAACAACATGAACAGAGATCTGAGCCCTGTGCTCTCCTGTGCCAATCTCACCATCTCTGACACTTGAGCCCACTGCTGTAGGCCTTGTCAGTCCTCCTGGTTGAAGGTCTTCCTCTCCATTGCTGTCCCTCCACCTCCCCAAGCATGATGTCTCTCTCCAAGGAATAGCCTCTCCTAGCAACACTCCCAAAGTATGTGTGATGAAGCTTTGTCACTTCCGCCTCAGGAGCACTCCGGCTGCACTTTGTCCATACCTATCTGTCCTTTCAGTAGGCATGGGACTGTGGGAAGCCGAACATAAAATTTAGTATTAATAATAACCAAATGCTGTATCAAGATATGAAGGAGGCTTAATACAAGCTAGAATTCACCCTGTGGCACTAAGGAATTCCTTAAGAGTCAACACTGTCCTTAGTTTGTCTTTACTGAATCCCTCCCTGAGTTAAGCATAAAGTAAACAACAGAATGGAACTTGGCCTTATCTGCAAAAGACTTCCCCATGATCCCTTGTTTTTGTTTGTACTCCCTTATGATTTTCCTTTGTTTACCTTCCTGATGATTCTCAGTAAATCCTCAGAGAGGCACGGCTTGAGGCCTTCAGCCATGGGAACTGCTGCCCCCTGGTTTTTAGGCGCTCTGTTCTATCTCTTTCTTAGTAGTCTGTCTCATTATTAATAATTATAAAATACTTTACCCTCTGTCTGCAACATGGGACAGTCTTGGGAAGGGCTGTATTAATCAGCTGTTCTGGAGCCTGGCAATCCACCTGGGAAACCAGCCACCATTGAGTGCCTTCTTTTCCAATGACACTCGACTCTTCCAAGCACGATGTCCTCCTCCAGGGACTGGCCGTTCCTGACAACGGGCTCAAATGTGAGGAGGAGTCTGACCACTGTCACCTTGAAGGAGCGTTCTGGCTGCACCGCGGAGCGCAGGTCCGCAGCGTGGTTCTACTCTGACATCATGGCCCACATGAGTTGAGATCAACATTGAAGCAGCGAGCGTTTGGTTTGAGGGCTGACTCTACACTGGGAAGCCATCCTTGGCATCCAGGGGCCTCTGTGACTGGGGGATGGTGTCCCCCTAGCTGTGATGTGGCAGCAGAAGCTGGACCTTCCTGCACATTCTTCTCTCGCTGAGAAGGACCCACAGAATGTGTATACAAGCCTGCACACACATTCACCAGGACGGAGGTCATCCTGAGTTCCTGTTTGGTCATGTGTTTGTTCCAATTAGCCTGCCGTATGAGAAACATTCCCCACATGCTTAACTCCATGCAACATCTTTCCTCCATCATCTGGATTTCATCTAATTGAACAGCTCTGGGATCCCAGTACTGTTTCCACTCATCTGCATCTATCAAGACCTCAGCCAAAGTGCGTGCCACTCAAGTCCTGTTGTGTGTGTGTCACTGATCATGGCCTTGGGATCAGTCTCTCAAAGTGGAGTCACAGTGGGAGGAAACAGTTCTGGGCCTGGGGTGCATATTTCTAGAAGGTTCTCCAGAAGACTGTCCTGGTTTTATTTATGAATAAGGGGCATACTGCACCCTTTGAGTGCTCAGGGCTGCTCTTCCAGGGGCAATGCCACACCCTCTCAGGCTCCTGGTGCCTTCCTGGTGGTCGCTCCATCCACCTGGCACCCAGCCTGCTGCTGACCTGACGAGTGGCAGACCTGCGTTCCTTTGAAGACAAACTGGTCCTGAATTCTCCTTGGCTTCCAGGAAACTATGCAGAACTGCATCAGAACACACAGGGAGCTCTGGCAGCTTAGTGGTAAAGAGTTGTTCTGCCAGCCCAAAGGCACAGCGTTCAAATCCATCAGCTGCTCCGTGGGAGAGCTGGGCAATCTCCTCCCATGCAACTTGCTGCCTCTGAACACCTGCTGGGCGGTCAGCTATGCTCTGGTCCAACCTGACGGCACACAGCAACGACAACATGCACCACACCACCCACATCCCAAATGGTCAAGTGGCTCCCCTCAGGACGAGTCCCCTCTTTCTTGCCTTGTTCTGGGTTGTTTTTTTTTACAAGGAGCTCTGGTGGTGCAGTGGTTAAGCTCTCAGCTGTTATCCAAAAGGCCAGCTGTTCAGACCCTCCTGCTCCTCTGGGGAAAAGCGATGTGGCATCTGCGGGAGTAAAGATCAGAGCCCTGGAACCCAGGGCCGGTTCTACGTCGTCCCCAGGGCAGAGTCGGATGAAGGGATGCCACGGGTCTGCCTTTCCGCCCAGTTTTCTCTGTTCATAGCACCCGTTGGGAGAAGGGGCCATTTCTCCAGCACGCGCACACATTAAGGCCAGTCCACCGTGGTTGGTGACGGGTGCACGGTGGTCGGTGACGACCCATCGTGGTCGGTGACGACCCATCGTGGTCGGTGATGGTGCGCCGATTCTCACTCATGGTGCCCGTGGGGTGCAGGCACAGCTAGCTGTGCGTCACAGGGTTCTCAAGGCCATGCCCTTGGGGAAGAAGACCAGCAGACCAATCTCCCCAAGGTGCCCTGGCTGGTTTTGAACAATCGTTCTTGTAGTAGTTAAGCACTTAATGTTTGTACCACCTGGGGCCCCTCCCTTCTCCAACAAGCCCAGGAGGTTCGTCAGGCTCTGTCGACAGGCCCCACTCCGACTGTTCAAGAAGCCCAGCCTGGGAGCGAGGCCTGCATTCCCAGCAGGACCGGTCCTCCCGGCACCACAGCGGGAGGCAGC
Source organism: Elephantulus edwardii (assembly GCF_000299155.1). Lineage (NCBI taxonomy): Eukaryota > Metazoa > Chordata > Mammalia > Macroscelidea > Macroscelididae > Elephantulus > Elephantulus edwardii. Next base: position 2,506,629 of record NW_006399877.1, read on the forward strand.
ACAGTGGGAGGAGCTGTGAATTCACGCTGTAAACCAGGACTAACTAGTATTTTCTGGAACACAGCAAACCAGAGCATGGCGGGGACAGCCTGAGCGTTTCCAAGGCTGTAAATCTTTATGGAAGTTCACTGCCTCATCGTCCCCCTGAGGGTTCGAACCACTGACCCTTAGATAAGCAGCAGAATGCTGTGGCAACAGACAGGTGGTAGTTTATAACTAGCTGGCCCGTGGGCTCTGCACCTAGGCCCTTGCCCGGGTAAACCCTGGAGATGGAGGGAGCGGAGCAGGGAGAGCCCAGGGGTTCCTGTCCTCCTGACCCACACTGGTGCCTGGAGGCTGGGGCGTGAGTGGGGGTCTGCGGGGAGCACGGAGCAGCTGGGGATCCGCGTGCAGAGTCCGCGCGTCCGGGGCGGGGCCTCCTTGGAGAGAGGTCCCGGCCTGACCACAGCTGTGCGCATGCATGAGCGCATCCCTGCGCGGGGTCCTCTCTGTGTGGGGGCGGTGCCATCAGAACCCCGGGACCCCGCACGTCACCCCGTGGGGCCCAGCCCGCGTCTCCCACCGGGTCCCCCAGCCTCCTGCTCCCCAGGGCCGAGCCCCCGCGGGGACCCCAGGTCGGACCCCGCACGACCCTGCCGGCTTCCGCGCCGTCCTGGGGACCCGGGACCCCGGGAGCTGCCCGCGGGGAGACCGCCAGGCCTTTCTTCCTCCTCTGTCTCCATCAGGAAGCTCTGTTCAAAGCAGCTCCGCATCAGAGCCGCGCACAGGGCTCCGCGGGTGGGTGGGCACTGCGCATGCGGGCACCTAGCCGGGACTCGAACCCGGGTGTCCGCCGGGGAACCACTGCCCGCACGGGAGGTGGAGACGCGGAAAGGAGGACGCTCGGCACGTGGGGGCTTATTGTTTAATCACAAAGTGTCACCACGAACATCTCAGCGGAAGCGGTGGAACCGTCAGAGCAGCGGGGAGCGGGGCTCCATGACGGGAGAAGCAGAGCGAGGGACCCACCTAACCCAGCAGAGGTGTCCCGCCACCTCCCAGCTTAGGGTCTCAAGGTCAGTGCGTAAACTAGGGGCCTAAGATGCCGCAGCTCTCCGGGTCTGCAGGCAGAGGGATCAAGGATTGTCTCCTCTGTGGTCAGCAGGCACCCGGGCTGGGGGGGGGGGTCACGTGGGGGAAACCCCGACCACCTACACAATGCCTTCCTTGGGCTGGCTCTGCCAGACCACCAGCATGGTCACACCCAAGGTCAACAGGACGGGCACCACGAGGAAAGGGCAGAGCACGCTGTTGGGGGGATCACTTAGGGCACGTCCGGTCGCAGGGCAGGTCCTGAAGTACTGCTGGTGGACAGCCACAAAGAAGCGGTCCACCTCGGCGTTTGGCCAGAAACAGTTCAGACTGCTGGCCACTTGTCTGGTGCACTGGGTGAGAGCTTCATAACTCCTGCAGATGGAAAGGAAGGGTCAGTCGCTGGAAATGGCTGAGCTCAGGAGGGTTCCTCCGAAAGTCTCACCAGATGCGCTCCTGTGGAGGTGAGAGTGCTGGGAGGCGCCTGGGGAGCTCTCCGGGGTCCTGCCTATGGCCAGACCCTGGAAGCACGGCTGAGGCCGAGGGGCATCCCTGCCACCCTGGGCCACAAGCTGGGGTTCCACACACAGGGAAGATGAGGAAGGGCCTGGAGGCACCTCCAGAGGTCAGTTCCCAGGGGCCGGCCCTTCACAGCCTCCCATCCTCCCAACCCCTTCCTCTGTCACCCTTAGCCTGGAATTCTCATCCTGGATTGTCTATGAGGAGCCTTGGTGGTGCAGTGGTTAAGTCTTTAGCTGTTAAAAATGAGTAGTTCGAATTCACCAGCCACTGTGTGAGGGCAGGACGAGCATTCTACCCTGTAAAGACCTGCTGCTTTAGAAACTTCATAGTTCGAGGCCAAGTGACAAGAGATCCGCACTGATTCCCATTCCAGAAAAGGGTGTTCCAGCCGAGTGTGGAAATTATTGACTAATATCACATGCAAGCAGAGTCTGCTGAAGATTACCCCAAAACAACTGGAATAGTACATTGGCAGAGAACTACTAGAAATAAAAAGCTAGATTTAGAAGAGGTTAGGTCACTAGGAACATCATTGGCAATGTCAGGTGACACTGGCAGAAAGCAGAGAGTACCAGAGGAATATGTCTGTGTTTTATTGGCTATTTTAAGGCATTTGACTGTGTAGACCACAACAAATTGTGGCTAACCTTGAGAAGAATGGGAATCCCAGAACACTTGATTGTGGTTATGGGAAACCTGTACTTGGACCAGGAGGCAGGCATCAGAACAGAGTAATGAAACACTGCATGGTTCAAAATCAGGAAAGGAGTGTAGATGGAGAAGAGATTGAGATTGTTAACAATTTCCGTTTGCTTGGGTTCACAATCAACACTCTTGGCACCAGAAGTCAGAAAATCAAAAGATGAATTGCACTGGGGAAAAATCTGTTGTCACGGACCTCTCCAGAGTGCTGAAGAGCAACTATGTAAGTGTAGAGACTAAGGTGAGCCTATTTCAGGCCAAGGTCTTCACAACTGCTTCCTGTGTATCAGAAAGCTGAACAATGACAAAGGATGACAGAAGAATTAATGCCTTTGAGTTGTGGTCCTTGAGAAAGTATTGAACATGGACTGCCAAGAGAACAAACAGGTCTGACCTGAAGAGGGTGAAACCAGGCTGCTCCTTGGAGGCAAGGATTTTGAAATTCATCTCACATACTTTAGGCATGTTGCTAGGAGGGACCAGTCCTTGGAGGACATCACACTCAGACTGGTGGAGGGTCTGACAGGAGAGGAAAATCCCAGATGTGATGAACCGACACAGTCACAGCGGTAATGGGGGTAGGTGTGGCAGAGACAGTGAGACAGGCTCAGAGTCGGGCGGGTTTCAGAGCTCCTGTACACAGGGTCAGGATGTTAACTTCGAGTCAACTCGAAGGCACATAACAACAACAACAACAACAACCAGTTGGAGCCAACCTGATAGCAGCATGTTAGTTTTGTTTTTTAAAAATTCTTGACTCCAAGGAGCACTGGTGACACTGTGGTTAGGGCACTCTGTGGCTGAACGGTGTGGCGTTCTCCCCAGGAGAAAGGGAGGCAGTGTGCTCCTGCAAGGGTGACAGACCCCACCATCTACGGGGCAGCTCTCGTCTGGCCTGCAGGGCTGCTCGGAGTTGGAACCCACTGAACAGCACTGGGCTTCTCCCCCAAAACCAGCCACTACCGAGGAGACGCTGCCAGCTCACAGGGCAGACCGTCCCCACAGGGTCTCCCAGGCTGTACTCCTTCTGGAAAGGTGCCCCATCTGTCACCCTTCCAGGAGCGGTGGGATAGAGGGTTCAAACCGCCCACCTGTTGGTTTGCCGTTCACAGCCGATCTCTGGCTGGTCCACACGGTGGATACAGTGGACTGCTGGAAACTGCCCTGCAATCCCAAAGGCAGACAGCTGTAATCCGCAATCCACCAGCTGCTCTGCGGGAGCCCAACGGGCTCTCCTCCTGTGTGACTCACCTCTCTGAAAACCCCTGAAGTGTCGCTTCTGCCTCAACGGCAACAACAACTAGAAGTCTGGAGGTTTGAATTCACCCAGAGCCACCCTGCCACTAAGCCCTAGGGCTCGACTTGTGAACACCACAGAGCACACACCAGTCCCGTTCTGCGCTACGTGCCCAGGGCCCGCTCTACAGCGACTCCCATGGGATCCCGTTCTGTGCCACACGCCCAGGGCGGCTCCACCACGATGCCCATGGGGTCCCATTCTGCGCCATGCACCCAGGGCCAGCTCCATGACGGCGCCCGCGGGATCCCATTCTACCATGACGTACACGGGGTCTGCAATCTGCCGCGATTTACATGGGGTCTTGTTCTGCCGCAGTGCGCTAGCAATGCACGCAGGATCCCCATTCTCCCGCGATGCACACAGGGTCCCAGTTCTACCGCAGTGCATGGGGTCCCTGTTTTCCGATGACGCACACAGGGTCCTGTTCTGCTGTGATGCGCCCGAGTCTGGTTCTGCAGCAGTGTGTGTGGTGTTTCGTGACGCATGCGGGACCCCAGTTCTAACTGGACAGGTGGCTTTTTCCAAGGTCCTGGTCTACTGTGGCACAGGCGGAGTCACCATTGTGCCCGCGCCATAGACAGGATCAGTGTTCTGTCACACGGAGGGTCCCCTGGATTTGGGATCTGCTTTGGGGCTACTGACATTAGGACTCATCAGGTGACAACTGACCCCAAGCAATGTCTCCTTGACCCTATGGCCTGGGAAACAGATCTCTCCAGAAGGCGATGTTGCCACCTCTGGGCCGGCCGGCCGGAACAGGAAGACGGCTCAGACCCAGGAAGCTGAGACATGGAGCCGACGCTGAGGCTATGCGTGTGGGACCTCCTGGAACAGGGCCCTGTCTCCTGAAATGTCCTTCCAGTCGGTCATCGCCTACACCCAAAAATAACCACACTGTGGTCACTGCCCACTGCAGGCTCCGTTTGCACAGAAGTGACAGCTGAACCTTTGGAGAAGCAGTGAGCTGCCTGGAGCAATGCTCTAAAGACAGACCACTCCTCGAGGGTGCAGACAGCTTTCTGGTCATGAAGTCTGAGGGCCCAAAATAAGCTAAAACATTTTGTCTTCACCAAACTCCACTCTTTACAGTTCTTCTGTAACTGAAGAATTACCTTAATTTGGCTAGAACTTTCTATTTTGGGTTCCTAAGCAAACCCTGCATGGAATGTTCATAACACTCTGTTGGGCTTTTCAACAGAACTGGGGTCCCAAGTCAAGATTTAGAGCACTGTGAATCACCATGATTTACTTCCGGTTGACAAGATAGGGCCCCACTGCTGTGCACAGGGACTCACAGGTGGGGTGTTCACAGAGGCAGAAGGTCAAGCTGAGGGTCGAGGGCACGAGTGCATTAACACAGCTGCAGCACAGGGCTGGACGCAGCAATGCGGAGGATGGTGCAAGGCTTGGCGGTGCTCATGCTGCTGACCAGAGGCTACAGTGAGGCAGAATGAACTCGCCTGGAGCCACAGCCCTAACCTGGGACTTGTGGCTTCCAAAGCTGTGAGCAGATAAATTTGTCAAACCATCTTCTTGTGGTACTTCGGTTCCAGCAACACTGGGAAGCTCAGGCATGAGTTTTCAGAGGCCAGAACTTGTTCTGTACCATTGAGTCCATGAATGACTCCTAGCATCCTTGATCTTCTGCAGCAAGTCCTTCAGTCCTCCTCAGTTTTGGTGAAGAAGATAGTGTCATCTGCATAATGCTGGTTGTTGATGAGGCTTTCTCCAATCCTGATGCCACATTCTTCAAAACGGCCAGAACATGGGACTAGGTTTGAGAGAGGTTTTTGTCGGACCCCCAGCACCTTTAGACCTCTGATACCTACAGGCCTGGCTGGGAGCTCATTCCCATGGCCATCCTTGGTACCATGCTCCCTCTACCTGTGGCCATACCTCTCTGAGCCTGCAGTCTCTTTCGGAACCTCACTTTCCCCTCTAAAGCCTCACCATGCCTCCAACATCTCTCAGAGCCTCCTCTCTTCTCCTTCTGCCCTGATGTGCCGAGTATGAAGGAGAAATTGTAGGAACCCCCTAGGACTGTGGTGCTTCGTGACTGTCGGGCTCCCAGCCAGCCATGCTGGGCTGGGGACCCCCCCCAAGATGATGTCATGTGGAAGGAGCATGGAAGCAAAGCAGAAGGGTGGGGCCAGCGGCCCTCCTAGTTGGGTGCAGGGACCAGGCAAGAAGAATTTCTAGGGTAGAATTAGGGAGTCTCAGAGCCCCAACTTTCTGAGGTAGACAGGGGTGGGCCTGGCAGTGAGGATGTTCATGGAAAGATACAGTGCAGAGACCCGTGGTAGGTGGAGAGGCAAAGATGCCGGCTCCAGGAACCCCTCCCCAGCGGGACCCCCCCCGCCGGGACCCCTCCCCTCCGGAACCCCTCTCCAACGGGACCCCTCCCCGCCAGACCCTCCCTAGTGTTTCCTTGGTCCAGAGCTCTCAGCACCACTCAGGGAAGACTAGCCACCAGAGGGCGCGCCTTCCCCAGAGCCCCCATCTACCTCCTTCCTCCTTTGGGGTTTCCTGTGCCCCTCCCCTTGCAATCAGATCCAGTTGGGGGGACCTCTCTGTGACACCTCCCTCACCCCTTCCTCATATAACACCTGTGACCTGCTCCCCTCACCATCTGCAGGGTGGCTGGTCCACAGCTCCACTACCCTTGGGCCTGAGTGCTCAGAGAAGGCTCTAGGCCCAGCCACCCACACCCCCAGGGCCTGCCACCTGGCTCAGGCGTGGGCGGAAGTCCTGGCCGGTTATTACGACTCATATTTCTAACACCATCTTGAGCTTGCCAGCCCTGGGAGAGGGCCAGCCCTTACTTGGAGCTCCCTCCAGCCCCCACTGGCCCTCCCTGGTCTGGGGAGTCCTGCACTCAGGCTGCCCTGCAGCACCACTTCCCTGGCCCAGCCTCACTGTACCTCTCCAGGGTGCCCTGTCCACTGTCATCCACTCTGTCCTGTACCTCTGCAGCCCCCTGCACAGAGCCCCCCCTTAACTACGGCTCTTCCTGCCCAATGCTGTGTCCTTACCACAGTCAAGGATGAACGGTTTTCGTCTAGAAGATAGGGTGGAACCCGGACCTGCCAGGTGCCCAGATGACACTGGAGTTCCTGCGGCTTGGTCCACACCATCACAGAAGTGAGCCACACGAGGCTTGACCTCCCCGAGCAGAGGGGCTACACTGACACTTGTCACGGTGGAGTCACGTGGTGAGAATGCAAGGGCCCCGATGTGACACCGACACAGTGTGAGCAGGTGCTGTTGGAAGTGATGCCGACAGACTTGCTGGGCACAGGGGTCACTGGCCCCCAACCTGTAGGAACGCAGCCTCTGCCAAGCACACTGAGTCGGGATGCGGGGCACTCCAGCCCCTCCGAGGGCGGCCACCTCCTCTCCTCCCACACTGCGGCTGACCTCGGGGTTAACACCTACTGCTTTAGCCAGAGTGCCTCCCCGGGACACCTTAAAACCCGAAGCAGCACAGTTGATGCTGACCCCTGCCACCTTCAGTGGGGCTCCAAGGCTGTGAAGCTTCGTGGGAGCAGACTGCCTCGTAGGGCTCCCTTAGAGCAGCTGCTGGGTCCGAACTGCTGACCTTTCAGTCCCCAGCCTAACACATAACACATTGTGTCACCAGGGCTCCTTCTCAGTCGGGTTTATTTCATGAATGGTTTAAGCTGGTTCCTATGATATCATATTTCAGGATGCTGAAGAAAATTGTATGCTCATTGCAATTGTGAGTAAAATAAAACCAAAGCCCTGGTAAACCAGGAAGAAGCTTCACTTAAAGTGATAAGGATTCTGGTCTCAGACCCACAGCAAGCACCTCCTTTCTCACCGGAACGCTGGGAGCGCTGGCCTGGAACCCGGGGTCTGGTTTTCAGCTGCCCGAGCCTCTTTGTCCCTGCAGTTCTTGAGAGGTTTCCTCAGAGGTCAGGGCAGAAGTTTCCAGAGCAGGGAGGCTGGCTGCTCATGGCACCGCTTCCCGGGGCCCCAGGGAGCCCACAGCGGCCTGGCTTCCTGAGGCCAGATGGGTGAGTGAGCGGGCCCAGCCATGGCTCAGACACCAGATGGAGGTGGCGGGTGGCGGTGAACCGTGGGGAACACAGCTATCTGCTTCACTTCCTGTCAGTGTCTCCATTCACAGCTGCCCAGTCCTGCACGGCGAACGGTGGAAACCTGAAATCTTAGTGCTCCTTCATGATGGGTGCACAGAAGGGGCTCTGGGGGTGCAGCAGGTTAAGTGCTGGGCTGTTAACCAAAGGTCAGCAGTTGGAATCCGCTAGCCACACTGGAGGTAGCCTGGGCTCATGGAGGCCTACCCCTGCAAACTTGAAGGAGTAAGAATTCACTCAGCAGCAGAGGTTTCCCGGTACGCATAATAAACACTACCCCTGAGTTCTCTCCAGCTCATGCCCCCCAGCCCCACCCTGCCCCGCCAGGCCTCCCAGCAGGGAGTCTTTGCAGGAACAGACCGCCTCATCTCTCCTGCACAGAACAGCTCAGGTAGCAGGCCAGCGCTTAGCCTCCTGTGCCACCAGGGCTCTTTACAGATAGAAAGTCTGGTGAGCGGATCGACTGAAAACAGAATCTGCTGCCATGGCCCGGGAAATGCCGGGGAGGCTGCGGGGACCCGAACCGGCCATAGGACTCAGGTCATCTGACTGGCCAGCACTCTGGTGGCCTGGGGCTTCCAGCAGGAGTGAGGACAGCCATTATCTGATCAAGCCCTCCCTCCGCCAGTCAGGCCTAGGAAAAGCCCAGAGGGGGGCTGTGACAAGTGGCCAGCACCCAGGATGCTGGTGGACACAGGCCCTGGAGGGATTCACAGAAGACCCTGATTTGGACTTCCAGCCTCTTCAGAGTCCCCACCTGTGGTGTTTTTCCGGCAGCGGTGGCCGACGCAGACACAAGCACCCTCCCTGAGATCACTTCTTCCCCTTCTGTGTCCCCTTAATTGTTGAACAGGACCTTGGACACTGTCAGATGCTGCTGAGCTGGCTGACTTGGGGTGACCCTGTGTGCTGCCAACCCAAGTGTGTCCTGCCACACCCCCACCTCTCAGCGGAGTTTGGGGGTAACTGTCATGCCACACCCCCACCTCTCAGCACAGCACTGTTCAGGGGTGACCGTCCAGTCCTGCCACACCCCCACACCTCACTGAGGGGCTTCCTCATTCTGCTGGCTTTACGAGCATGATGTCCTTCCCCAGGCCAGGTCCTCCTGACGACATGACATCTCCTGAGTAAACCCCATAGCACAGGAGGCCACCCCTGTGAGAGGAATTGTGGGCTCAGGGAACGCCTTGCCAGGTCTCCACTCCATACCCTGAACCATGAACAACAATGAATGACAGGAAACGCTGAGCCAGCCAGATGGAAACCTCCCTTTTCACCCAAGTCAGTGCCTCGCCTACAGCTGATGCTGAAGACAGTCCGTCCCCTCCCAGGCGCAGGCGGAGCTGTGAGGCTGGGAGGATCTACTGCTCCAGCTGTGACTAAAACTCAGGAGCAAGGGGCTCAGGCGGTGGTCCAGGCACTCGGAGGATGAGGAGGGGCCAGCATCCACAGGGCATGAGGGAGAAGCAGTCCCTGGCCAGTGCCCACAGCCATGCAGTCCACTGCCCGCAGGCCAAGAGTGGAAGCCAGGCTGAGCTCATCTCGCTCTGCACTCTTGGGACTTGAGAAGACAGTCACCAGACCAGCCCTGAGTGACCTCAGCCTGCCACTGCCCCCACCTCTTCACTGACTCTGGGGCCTTCAGCTGGTCTTTAGCCACACTCCTTTTGCAGTCCCAGATACCCTGAAGGGAAAGCCCGCAATGAGTTTGGGTCACACTGTATATTCGGGAGTGACCACTCACGTGGACTCCCTGGGAGGGGCCAGAGTTTCTGAGCTTCACTCCCAGCTAAATGGCTGCAGTCCACCCAGAGGAGACTAGGGAGAAAGGGATGGCAACCTACTTTCAAAAATAAGCCCCTGAGAGTGAGCCAGACCACATGGGGCACCAGGAATCAGTGTCAACTCAGCCACAGCCAGGTGTAGACGTCCCCCGGTGGCCCCAGTGACTGCTCAGCTCCTGCCAGGTCACTGCTTTTAAGTCCACTCAGAGGTGCCTGGGAAGAAAGGCCTGGTGACCTGAAACCCCAGGAGAGCACAGACGGGTCTATGCTGACACAGGTGGGGTCACCGTGAGCCGGAATCCATCAGGAGCACACAGGAACCAACAAGGGCTGGAACTGTTCTGGCCAGACTGGAAACAGAGGGAGCTGGGAGCTGAGCTAGCCCAAACCCTCTGGGGTTCAAATGCACCAGCGGATCCCCCCGTGTGATTTCCAGCCTCGGAACTGCTGCCAGGCCCCTGGGAGCAGCCCTGGCTCTCGTGGTGAGCTTAAACCTTCCAGGAAGCAGACAGATGCCTCTTTTTCCCACAGAGTGGCAGGTGGGTCTGAAACATAAGGTGGGTTTTTCAGTGTTCAAATCAATGGCTGTATTACTTCTTTCTCCAGGGGAGACCCTTCCTAAGCTTTGAGAGGTCCCCACACCCTTGCTGTGTGGGCCTGGACCACAGAGCAGGCCCCTGACCCTGGGCCCACCCCTAGTCCCCCCAAGGACCCCATATGTCACTGATCCCGCAGGAAAAGGTTCCATTTCCAGGTCCTGCACTTCTCCCCTCCTCTCTGAGGGTGGGGAAGGCCCCTCCCACATGGTAACCTGCCAGTCAGGCTAGGGGCTTGGGGGGAGACCACTGGGGTAGTACCGAGGCCCCTCCCAGGCACACATGCCATTTACCCAAAGACTCTGGGGGAGGCACACCCTCTTTGGGGGGGCAACGACATCAAGGACCACACAGGTAGAATCAGGCTCAAGGGCACCATATATATTTAGCTACTCCAAGCACTTCAAAGATGTCTGACATCATACACTTGGGCGCTGAGAACTATTGTTGTCCATCTGCAAGGCCAGCTGGGTGCAGCCTGGCACAGGCGAGGGGAGAGGCGTGGCCTCAGGCTGGAAGCGACCCCTCCACCAGCTGGATAGTGGTGCTCTGGGTGAGGGGCTCATGGGTGCAACCTGTGTGTGGAGTGGCCCGGGGCCCATCACTTGCCCCTCAGACTTCCCACCCTTGTCCTGCCTGCAGCCCTTGGGAGGTCTGAGCTGCCAGTCTCCTACCTGGGACACTGTGTTCTCCCCTCAGTCACCTGCCTTGCCTTCCTGGGAAGCAACCCGAGTATCCTCTGGGCTAGCTCTGACCTCTACACACCCTTCCCTGCTGGACAGTGGGGTCTAGAGGGCAGGCAGCCTGCTCATCCCTGCTGTGTCCCCTGCCTCGTGACCACCACAGTGGGAGAGGCAGACCACAGGGCTGAGCCAAAGGATGAAAGAATGAATGCCACAGGAGAGTAGGGCCGGCCTGGGTGGGATGGGACAGGTCTGTGCCCTGGATGCCCACATGGAGAGAGGGGCTCTGAGATGTGGGATTCCTGTCTGGGTACGGGATCTGTAGCGGGTCCTGACCCTCAGATTGTGGCCCCCTGGGGGTGCGGAGGTTAAGGGGCTGGTGGGCATGGAGTACTCCAGCGTGACTATGAAGAGGCCTGGGACAGTCTGTGCCTTGGGCTGGACGTGCTCTGAATTTTAAAGGCAGCTCAGCCTGTGGGCACAGTCCCAGGAGCCTGGTCATTCCCAAGGCCAGTCATGATGGGCACGTGCCTCCATGGGGGCTGTCTGAGGGGAGCTTGCCTGGCAGCTCTGCAGTGTCCCCAGGGCAGAGCTGGCCGCATATTAGGCCGGAGAGGGCAGGAGAAACTGCTTCTTCCACCTGCCCCCTACCCCAGGAGTGAGAGCAAGGGTAGATTGGGGGTGAGGGGTCAGGACCCTTCCTACTTCACACTGACTGGGGAGTCTCAGGGGATCCCCAGAGCTCATGGGCTTCCTCATGGCCAGCAGGGATTCTGGAGTTCCAAGGCTAAGAGGACACATCTAGGAGGGTGGGGAGTGGCCTGTCCCAAGTGTCCAGCAGCCGGTCAAACCTGCTGCTGTCTCATCAAATCCAGCCCATATTGGACTATAGGACAAAGAACTGGCCACAATTTTTCCAAGGCCAGAATCATTCTGGAGACAGAATGCCCCATTTTTTATACAGCTGCTAGTGGATTTGAACCACTGAGCTGTCAATTACCATCTGAGTGCTAAACCAATGCACCACCTACACCACTACTAGAGTCAGCTCAGAGCCACAGCAAAGGCCCTGTCACTGAGAGCCCAGGAACACAGCACTGGCCAGCATGAGAGGTTGCTGTGAGTCGGCTCAGTCATCACGGTCACACACAGAAGACACGCGGCTCTCCATGCTGCTGGCCAGAGGGCATGAGTGGACGCTCCCTGAGAGGTGTGCTCACCAGTGTGCAGTGTGTCCAGCGACACTGAGGACCCCTTGACCAGCATCCACCCTGGGGGACAGTGCTCCACAGTGATGCTGAGGTTCCCCTGACCATTGTCCACTCTGGGGAACAGCACCCTATGGCATAATGCTGAGGGGTCCTTTGACCGACATCCACCCTCGGGGAGCAGGACCCCATGGTGATACTGAGGCACCCCCTGACCACTGTCCATCCTCAGGAGTGCAACCCCATGGCAGTGACACTGAGGCATGGACTGATGGCCAGCCTGGAGCGCAGGACCTCAGGGTGACACTTCCTGACTGATGTCCACTTTGGGAAGTGGGACCCCCACGGTGATGCTAAGGCTCTCCGTGACTGACATCAGGTTGGGGAGCAGGACCCTGCGGTGGTGCTCAGTGCCCTGACAGATGTCCAGTCAGGCCAGTAGGACAATCACCCTCATTTCCTGCCCCTCCCCCCGAATTCTCAAGCGGTTTTGGGAATTGGTTGCATAAATCAAACAGCTGTTTTCTGGGAGACAGTTTATGTTTGCTGGAGCATCTGATGGTCTGTAGGCCATGTTTCCACGGGCTGATGGTGACCTCAGGGTCAGAGAGCGACATCCCGAGGGCACACCAGCCTTCCTCTCAGATTGGGGTCTGGCTTTGTGACAAAGTTGGGAGAAAGGAGGCTGAGGGGGAGGATCTGGACCCTGATGATACAGGAGCTCCTGGGTGGTACGCCCAGGTAAGTTCTTGCTGTTTCCTGAAAGATTGGTAGTTCTAGGCCACCTGGAAGTCCCTTGGAAGGGCCTGGTGGTCACTTTTGAGAAAGTAGTCCTTGCCAGGCCTGAGGAGGTAGCTGTACCCTGACATGCATGGGCACCCCAAGTCCAGTGGGTACCCTGAGTTCAGAAGGCACGCTGAGTCCAGTGGGCGCCCTGAGTCCAAATTGACTCTGTGGCAACTCTTTTTTTCCTAATATGAAATTGCCCATCCTTCTCCTGCAGAGCAGTGGGTGGCCTCAAACCGTCAGACCATGTGACTCTGGGATTACAGCTTCTTGCCACTAGGCCACCAAAGAGCCTACATATCTCTCAGAAAACTTCCTCAGTGGGTTTTCCGCGACTGGAACCTGATGAGAGGGGGTGCCCATCCTCCTCCTGTGCCGCAGCTGAGGGATTAGAGCTTCTAGCGAGGTGCTACCTGTATTTTAGCAACACAACTGCCTGCAGACTACACGCTCAGTGCTCCCGAGACAGACAGAGACAGAGCTCTGCTCTCTTGGTTTTGCTTCTCTGTAGAGAACGCAGCCTGTCACAGATGCTGAATCCTGGAGACCCCAAGGGAACCACTGAACCTGAGGGGTGGGTGTTTAGACCCCACCTGAGATAGGAGCAGAGGGCACTCCAGCACGCTCCACCCTAAAGGAGTCCCCGTCAGAACACACTCTCGTCCAACAGATACAGAACACTGCAAGCAGAAATGGGGAAGGGTGGGTTGGAAAAAACAAACCAACAAAGAAACCATCACTCAAAACCACTTCCGCAACCTCTGGTCACACAGGGCCAGGCAGGGCCAGTGGGACACACCACCTATAGGACTGGAGAGGAGGAGGCCACGCACTGTGGAATCGTTACACCACCGAGCCATCAAGCACGTGCCAAAGCATCAGAAAGTGCCTGAGAGGTTTCTTTGGGGAACATTTTAATCACATACTTGTTTCTGGGTTCTGCCTAAAATGCTTGTCTGAATTGAAGAGATACTTGTAATAGGGAATGTTGACATCAGAAATAACAGGATATGCTTGGATCAACAATCTACCCAAAAAGATAATAAAAGTCCCACCAGAATAGGTTACTACTAATAAAGCCAGTGCCACAAAGACAAATAACCCCATTGCAAAACAGGCAAAGGACTTCAGAGCTTCTCTCAAGAAAACATATACAGATGATCTAAAAGCACACGGAAAGATGTTTGAGGTTAGTCATTAAGGAAATACAAATCAAAACTCCTGTGAGCCACATCACAGCCAACCCACTGCACCTCATCCAGTCGATTGTGACTCGTGGTGACCTCAGAAGAGCATCAAATGTCCCCCAGGTTTACAAGATGAAGTGTTTACAGAGCAGATGGCCCCATCTTTCTCCTTAGGACCTGCGATGGACCTTTAACTCCAGTCCTGGGGTTCGCAATACAGCTTGTTCACCTGTGCTCGCTTGCATCCCTGTCTCTTGGAGATGTCTAGTGGGAGGCAGTTAAGCAGTGTGCCGTACCTCACCTGAGAGCAGTGTGTCTGGCTACACACCTAGAACAATGTGGGGAGTCCCCACTGGTCTGTCAGGACATCAGTTCAACTCAGCCAACGGCAGTAGAGTCAGAACAGACCCATAGCTGGAGCTGTAACTCACGGGCGGTGATTACTCAGGTCTCCGTGGAGCCATGGGTGGATTCGAACCACCAGAGAGGCACAGAGTTTGGTTTAGCTGTGCAACTCCCAATGACTGAGCCAGAGTTCCCTGCCAAGATGTTAACCTTCTAACTGTTGTTAAGTGCCATCGAGTCGTAGACAACTCATAGCGACTCCATGAATGAAAGACCTGAACACTTGCATAACTTTCATCGTTTCTCCAAGTTCATAGAGTTTCTAGAGGCAAGCTATTTCAGAAGTGGATGCCACTCCTGCTTCCAAGCTTGTTTTAATCAAGGAGCTCCACCAAACACTGCCCACCATGGGTAACCGTTCTCACATTTGATACATCAGTGTCACAGTGTTCAGCTTCATAGCCACCACGAGTTACCTCTGTACAGCAAGTGGACACACCAAGCCTATATGACCTAGAAGAATGTTTCAATTAAAACAATTAAAAACAGGCCTGAGTGCGCTACAGGATTTTAAAGTCACACCGTTGAGCAGGCCTCGGCCTTTGCCCCCAGTCAGAACAGTAACACACAAATGGACCCCAGAAACTTCCCTTGCCTGACTGCCACCAAGGTGAGACCACCACCGTGACATCAACCAGCCAGCCAACTTCCAGAGTGGAGGGAGACGTCAAAGGCCACCATTCTAACTAGAAACATTAAAATGTACAAGTGTTGACAAAGTGGAAAAATGGGGACTTCGTGTAAGGATGGTGAGAATATGAGATGGTACAGCCATTATGGAAAAGGGTCTGCTGATCACCCAACAGTCACAGTCAGAATCACCCAGCAAGTGGCCCCTATTCCACTCCACTGTCTATGTACATACAATGTCTATGTACATACAATACCTATGTATATACAATGTCTATGTATATATACAAGAGCCTCAAAGCAGGGCCTTAATCAGATACATTGTATACCAAGGTTCACAGCAGCACTATGTGGAAACAATCGGAGTGTCTCCCACAGAGGACCGGATAAAGCACAGTTAGATACACAGTGAGACATGGTCCTGGTACACAGAGCTGACCTCTGACACCCGCCACAACACGCATTCCCCAACTCCCGTCCTGAAGTCGCTTTGGTTTTGACACCAAGACCCTCTGCAGGGTTTCCTAGGCTGGAAATGGGTATGGGAAAAGCTGGCAGATTTGAACCACAGACCTTGTGGTGAGCGGAGCACATGGAATGACCCCCGGCCAGGCCTACTACAGCGGGGACAGAACTCGAAAGCTTCATGTTGTTGTGTACCATCAAGTCGACTGTGATTCCACGAACGAGAGATTAGAACCTGGCCCTGTCGGCCACTGTCCTTGTGATCTCACACACGCTTGAGCCCTGTTACGGTCACAGGGTCAGCACACTGCAGCTGAGTCCATTCTGACCCCTCACGACCCTACAGGTGCGGACAGAACAGCCCCCAGGGTTTCCGAAGCTATGAGTCTGTACAGAAGCAGACAGTCCCATTGCTCTTCCTGGGAGCAAAGAGCAGAGTCGAACCACCGAACTTTCAGTAAATTACTCAATGCTTAACCTATGCACCACCAGGGCCTTTCTACGTGAACTAAACCCACCATAAAAGGGCACAGGTACGATCTCATTTATATGAGGAATCCAGAAACAGTAAACACATGGAGACTGTACTGGGTCATAGAGGCCACTGACACGCATGCTTTAAAATGGTTAACACGGCAAAGCTTTTATCATAATTTTTTTTTTACCTCAAGAAAAAGAAAAGAAAATCTCATTTGGAAATCAAGAATGATTTACAGGTAACTTATGTGGTTAATCGAATGGTGGCTTGAATCCACCAGCCACTGCAGAGAAGGATGGGTGTCTCCTCCTGCAACCCTGACAGTTTCTGAACCCTCTGAAGGGCGGCACCGACCCAGCACTGATGGGACGCGGTGGTTGGGTGGAAATCAAGTCGTGGGACGACTACAAACACGCACAGCATTAAAATGGAACCCAACGTGGGGAAGCAAACGGAGTCAGTAGGGCTAAGGCCAGGGTGACCCCCCCCTCCCCAGGCAGGGGCGAGAAGTGAGAGAGGAGCAGGGAGGAGGCTGGAGTGAGAGTTTGACACAGGGTAAGAAATAAACAGGAGTGGGAGCATCTGCATGTCTCATGTCTCAGGGCTGGGCCAGCGAACCAGCTCCACAGCAGAAAAGCCTCAAAGGACCAAAGGCCACCCAGCAGGGCTCCAAACCACAGAAAAGAGAGAAGTGAGGCAGAGAGAGAAAATAAGGAAGAAGAAGGGGAAATAAGGAAGAAGGGGAAACACCCCAACAAAACAAGTTGTCCAGAACAAATAAGGCAGAGACGCGGGATCCCCTTCCCCAAGGGCACGTCCATTCATTCATGGGAACTTTGGTTGCTTCCGTCTCTTTGCTATTGTGAATAACGCAGCAACAAACATGGGTGTGGCTACATCTGTTTAGGTAGAAGCTCTGGTTTCTTTGGGGTATATTCCTAGTGGTGGAATGGCTGGGTCAAAAGGTATTTCTATTCCCAAGTTTCTGAGAAAGCGCCAGAGCACCTTCCTTAGTGGACAGAAAAACTGGTATATCCACACAATGGAGACTGTGCAGCACTGAAAAACAAGGAACTAATTAACTATTACACAACATGGGTGACCCTGGAGGACATTACGCTGAGTGAAGCATCTCAGTAACAAAAGGATAAATACTGAATAACACTACTGTTATAAAACAGGACTGACATGGGGGTTGGGGAAAACTGAGAAAAGAGGGAGTAAATAATTTACACTGCACTTGTTATGCATCAGAGAGTTGGACAATGACCAAGGAGGA
>NW_006399877.1:2524520-2538483 GCF_000299155.1 Elephantulus edwardii
AACAACAACAACAACAACAGCATTGGAACAGACAAAGGAAAGAACGGTTTAAAAGAAATATATTATTAGACAGTTTTTGTACGATAACAGTCCAGAATGAGAGGTACACAGTCAAGTGCTCTGGGCAGGGAGAGAGAGGAAAGAATGAAACGGAATGAATGGAAGTCCAAGCTCTCGTGAACTTTCCTTAAAATCACAATAAAAAAAGAAGAGGCTCATCCACCTCTCCACAGATGGGAAAAAAAAACCCACCCACCACCAAGAGAGAATTCAAACAGAAACGCATCAGGAGGCAGGGGAGCTGCTACTAGTTATATTCGTGGCTGAAATGTTGGTGTGCTAATATTAAGCAGAGAACAACGCCCAGCAAGAGGGTAACGAGCTTTGTACAGCGGTAAGAGGCCTGGTTGGTAATGGCACCATCAAATCTGAATCTGTCTCACATGGAGCAAAATGCGTAGTTGAGAACAAGCTAGATGGGAAAAAGTCAAATTGGTAAAAATGAGTTCTGCTGTCAAGTCGACTAGGACTCCAGCGACCCCATGAACAGACGGAAATGCTGCCTGTCCTGTGCCGTCCTCACCTCTCCCAGCTCAGGGCCTTGCTGCAGGCACTTCATCAGCCCATCTCGCTGAGGGGCTTTCTCTTTCACAGACCCCCTACGCTCCCCACTAGGATGTCTTTTTTCCCCAAGGTCTGACAACTCCTGATAACGTGCCAACGTCTGTGAGACGAAGTTTCACGATCTTGGTCTCTCAGGAGCACCCCAGCTGCACTTTCTCCAAGAAGGACGTGTTCTTTGGGCCGTCCACGCGATGTACGCCACTCAGAACTGGAGAATCAGAAACTCCGTGGTCACACCACACGGAAGTTCAGCAGCACACCAGGTGTCTGGCCAGCTGTGAGCTTACACTGGTCCTGGAAGCAGTTAACTAAGACAGACTGAGAACACATCTCCACAGGCCCTCCAGCATGCCCACAAAGGGTCAGCTTTACTGTGTCCTCACAAAGGCAATCTCAGCAGAAATACAAAAGCAGGTGCTGACTACATCAAGAGAAGTGGAGACTGAGAGCCAAACAGGAATCAGACACATGAAAATACATTTCGTGGAAAAATGGAAACACTTCTTAAGAAGGAAGCCAATAGAGAGAATAAACAAATCATTTAAAACAATCCAAGAGAGTCAGCAAAGCAACACTGTTGCCAAAAAAAAGGACTCGGATTTCTGTCTAAGAACAAGGAATGAAGAAAAGCCACCTGTTGAAGTCTGCAGAAAATGATCAGCAAGGCCTTTGAGAAAGTTATCTCTGTTGTTGTTATGTGCCGTCGAGTCGCCCGCGACCCTGGAATAGACCCGAGCCCTGCCCTTGTCCTCCATGTCCCGGGCACAGACATGTGCACCCTGGGGGCAGTTCTCAGTGCTCCAGGCTCCCGACAGGTGGGAGTGAACTCCACAGAGAAAGGATTATTTCCTGAAAAGACTCCAAGCACAGGCACCTTCGGCAGCGTCCCGCTGAGTGAGTCGGGGTTCAGTACTGGGCAGATCTGCTCCCCAGGACCTCTTTAAAGAGCCAAGAGCAGCAACACTCCTCTCTGGGACTGAGGGTGACCTGACCCAAGCCGTGGTCGTGTCAGTGGATGCACACACGTGAAGGTCAGGCAGTGAGTAAGGGAGGTGGGGGAATTCATGGCTTCGATTGTGGTGTTGGCCGAGTATGGAACGGACCCTAGACTGTCTAAAGAAGTCCTGCTGAGAGCGGAAGACGGTGGTATTGCCAGGACCGGAACCAATGAGACACGGGAGACAGAAGTCCATGCGCCATCAGAACCAGAAGTGGATACTGACATGCGAGCAAAGTACGAAGCGTAGATATTGACATGAGAGTTTTAGGTGGATGAATGACATCAAAGAACAGGGATGTCCCCTCACACCCTGAAGTCTTCCTGACTGCCTCCCGGGCCCAGACTCGAACCCGCCTCCATTACCTTCTTTCTGGAGAGGATGGCGCCTCTCTTTGGGGATAGGCCTCTTTTTTTTTTCCTTTCTGTTTTTTTTTTCCCTTAATTTAAATAGCATTCAGTTCATTATAAATATTTAGTATTGGCTTCCCATATTTCCCCCTTTTGTTTTTATCATAATTATGTTATCATCTAGATGAGCATCCTTTATACACAAATAAAACAAACATAAGAGGGGAAATTTAAACAAATTTATAACAAATAATTTTGAACAGTATAATCTTTAAAGTTTAAGGGTAGAAATATTATCAATATGATCATTTCCAATCCAGAGACACATGTTCCAATGCAGTTCCTATTTTCCACAAATGGTTTTGGTAAGAAGAATATTGTAAATGTGGATACATTTCCACTATTCCTCCTCCATGCCACGATATAGTGTTATTAGCATGAGCAGTTATAAATCCATTGCCTTCCTTACTCTAACTTTTTTAAATTTAAATTTAGGGGATGGGCCTCTTTTAAGAAATCAGACTTTACTTTCTCCCTTCTGCCTCACTTTGCCTCTTGCCTGGTGCTCCAGCGGCCCCATGCTCTGTGCACTAAAGTCAGTGACCACCGGAACTGCTGTCCACTGTGCCCCTATGGGCTGGGACACGGCCCCCTCCTCTCGTCTCTTGCTGGCTTCTCTCTTTAGCCTGAGTGAGAGTGGACGAGGGCACTGACCCACAGTTACATTCTGTCCTCTCACACACTGTGGGCATGCTGTCAGGAGAGACCAGTGCTTGGCAAACAACACTGCAGAGAGGGTCAGTGGGTGGACTGGCGTGGGCACCTCAGCAGTGCTAAGACCCTGAGCAGAGACCAATGGGCCACAGTGTTGGGGGGGTCTCGGTCTGTACAGGGGTCACTAGGATCAGAAGGGACTGGGTGGCTTCCTCACAACAACAGGGTCGAACCACTGACATCGTGTGAAATTTCTCTTTAAATCTCCAGATACTTTGAGACAGGCCACGTCACTGACTCCTGGTCCATTCTGGACAGAGCCTCGCTTAGCGGCTGGGTGCTGTGCTCCCGGAAGACGTGTGCAAAGTGAACAGTGGCACAGACAGGACAGAGCAGAACTGCCCTCACGACCACTGATGGGCTCACACCGCTGATGGTCATCTTCAAGTTAGTGGCAAGCATTTTAGCCACAGAGCCACCAGGGCTCCTTGATGGTGGGGACAAAAGTACCTTTAAGGGAGCTCTGGTGGCCTAGAGGCAAGAAGCTGCACTGCAATCCTGAAGGCACACGGCTCGAATCCACCAGATGCTCTGCTGCAGAAGGAGGGGCAATCTCATCTTGTGCCAGTCAGATCTGACATGATGGTACACAACAACAACAACCAAAAACCCCAAAGGAAAAAACAAGTGCCTTCAACTACCAGTGGGATGGGGATGTTGCTGTGTTCCCCGCTGGAGGTGGCCCTGTTGGTTCTGGGGGTGTCCCTGGTCCTGCTGTGCTCTGGGGCACTTCTGCAGGATGGACAGTACAGGGGGCCTGGAAGATGGGGGTTCTGGGAGGTCATGGGGGCCCTGGGAAGCCTAGGAGGGGGCCTAGGAGGTCACAGGGAGGCCTCGAGGTCCTGAGAGATCATTGAGGGCCCTGGGAGGTCATGGGGGACAGGGTGAGAGTGGGAGGCACGTGAGCACAAGCCAAGGGTATCTGCGCTCTCCCCCCCACATCATCACCCCCCCCACTGCTCCCTCTTCCCCCCTCCTCACCCCCTCACTTCTTCTTCCCATCACCATCCCCCCACCACCGCTCCCTCTTCCCCTCTCCCCCATCACCCCACCACCGCTCCCACACAATAACATGACAACCCTAGTGATAAGTGGGTCTCACTCCTCTGGACAGCCGGCCCTTTGCAATCTTTCTAGTCACGCTGCAAAGTTCTTGGGCTTTCTGGGCAGTGTTGGAGCACTGGTCAGGTGACAAGCTGCAGTGGTCCAACCACAGGGACACAGACCACATGCCTGTCCTGGTGGGTTATCTGCTTATTGCCTCCAAGCTGTGACCTTGTATCTTCTAACACATGGACCTGAGCTCCCCCTCAAACCAGGAGGCTAGAAAACAGGTCCATTAACCACCTGACGGCACCAGAGACTTGGCCAGGACCCAGCCTGTCACCACTGCACCTGGGATGACTGGAGCCTGGATCCAGCCTGTCACCACTGCACCTGGAATAAGAGTTGTCCCTGGCCTCCTGTCCCATCCTGTTCTCATGGTCTCTCCATTCTGAGTTCTCTGAGAATGGAATACAGTCCCTCCAATGTCCTGGCCAGCAGGTCAGCACCAGATCCTGAGCAGGTCATTTGTCCCCGCTCAATACAGAGTGAGCTTATCCTTGGGGATTTGAGTTCCAGCTCATGAGGGGTATGCGTGTCCCACAAATGGCCACATCCTCTGGTGGACCAGCACAGCCAACACAGCTAGGAGGAGCCTTGCCTCGTGGGCCCTTTGCAATGTCCCCACGCTCCCTCTCCCCCATGTCTGCCTCCATTGTGATGCAACCCTGGCTGGCGAAGGGCTGCTGGTGGAAAGGATTTCCAGATCCTTCTACCCTCCTAACGCCCCCTACCCCCCACGGTCTGGTGGCTCCTGACTCACAGTGCCCCTGAGGGTGGGACGGAAGTGCCCGTGGCCCCAGGCTGTGATCACTATGGAGCCTCTTCCTCCTATGCAGCAGCTGGTGGTTTGAACCACTGACTTCAGTTAGCAGTCACTGCCTAATTGCCGAGCCACCAGGCTTACCCCACCTCCTGTGAATCTAACACTAATCTAAGAAATCCCAGAGCCTTGACTATGGCCAGGCCTTGGACTGAAGTGAGGCCCTGGGGAGACCCTCCTCCACAGACATCTCATTACTGGAGCTGATGTAGGGGGCACAGTCCCACTAGGGGACCGTTCTACCTAGTGCCAACTGCTGGGAACCCCAGGACAGCGTCTTGGAGTGGGTCAGGGTGAAGGTCCCTCAGCAGCCCCTTCTTGCCTGTCCTCTGCAGTACAAAGGACTCGGGGGCTGCTCTGGCCAGGCATACCCCACATCATAGCCCCCCAGATGTGGTGTGAAGACCACCTAGCTGAGAAACCACAGAATGCACTCTCTTCAGTCACACACCAGGGGTGTGGAGGGGGACAGGGCAGCGGGCTTTCCCTGGCCCCTGTTGTGCAGTTGGACCCACAGACCCTGGGGCTGGGCCAGGAGTTCAGGGTCAGTAGGGCTGGCCTGCCTACAGCAGGGTGGGAGGATCAGATGCCTCCTCTCCTTCTTCTCCCCCGACGGACAACAGTGAGCTGGACTGCCCTGAGGTCCATCCCTGGAATCAGCAGAGCTGGCCTGCTGACAGTGGACAAGGGGAAGACTGGCCACCTCCTTCCCTCCAACCTGGTGGACAGCCACCCTAAGGTCCATGTCCAGGGGTCAGCAGAGCTGGCCTGGCTAACAGTGGGGGAGTGGAGGGTCTGTCCACTCCCCTCCTCCCTCTGGACAGAGGTGGCTCCAGGCCAGACCTCGGTCCCTCCTGCCCTGGGACTGTGAGATCCGCAGACCCAAAGGATCTCCTGAGGCCAGCTTGGAAGAGCAGGCTGTGCCCCCACCCTCCTGAGGACAGGGGAGCCCTGCCAGAACAAGCTTGTGCCCCACTCAAGCTGGAGAGGAGGCGAGCCAAGGGGGACCATCTTCAGATGCACTCAGACGTGGCCGTTGTGGGACCCTGACTTGCATACTGTCCAGTGCTGGGGTCTCTGTAGTGGTGCCCTCCAGATGCACTCACTGGACAGGAACCCTGCTGGGGGTGGGGGCGCTTGGCGAGGACAACGGTTGGGAGGATGACCCCTGCCCTGCGGGATTCCAGAAAGATGCCTCGCTCCCAGTTCCTGCTGAAATTCAAAACAAAAGCAGCAGCTCTGGCGATGATGTTGAGTATGAAGAATTTCCCAAGCTGCCTGTTTTCACAAGGATACACAAAGAGGGCTCTATGTTCCAGCAGGAGGGTGAGAAGAAGGGGCAGCCAGCCAGGGGACCCCAGGGCCGGTCAACAGTGGGGCCAGAGCCAGACACATGAGGACATGACACTCTGTGACATTCAGTGCTCCTCCTGAGTCCCTTATGTATAGACATGTGGACACACAGATATCCATGGGGACATAGAGTCCACATACAGACCTATGTGCACAGATACAGGACACACACACACACACACACACACACACACACACACACAAAGATACATACAGAGGCACACAGTCCACATACAGACCTACGTGCACAGATACAGTACACATACACACACACACACAGACGCATACAGATTCACATACACATATACAGTATGTACACATATCACATGCACACATACACATGTAGAGATAAAGATCTACATAGAAGCATACAGTCCACACACAGATCTATATACAAATCTACATAAATAGAGAACAGAGACAGTTAGATAGAGATCTAGAGATAGATAGATAGACAGACAGACAGATAGACAGACACATAAACAGATATAGAGATATTGTTCTGGTGGTCTAGTTGCAAGATGCTGCACTGCAATCACCAAGGTATGTGGTTCGAGGCCACCAGCTGCTCCAGAGAAGGATGGACAATCTCCTCCTGGGATTAACGGTCTCTGAAAACCTGCCGGAGGTCAGCTACGGGTCCTTCCAACTCTATGGTACACAATAACATCTGTTGTTATGTACCATCTAGTGAGAACTGACCCATACCTGACCTCCCGGCAGTTAATGACACGGGATGAGATTGCCCATCCTTCTCCCACGGAGCAGCTGCTGGATTCAAACCGGCAGCCTTGCCGTTGGCAGAACAACCCTCACCACTAGGCTAGCAGAGCTCCCTCAGCTCGGTGTCCGTGATTACCCAATCCGGGCTGTGAGAACATTCTCACGCTCCATTTCTGACTTGTTGCTTCCTCACTGACACAAACTCACTGCCTGCTAAGTTCCTGATCAAATCTTTCTGTTACTGTTGTCAATCTGACCTCATATAAACAGTTCTCAAAAGAGCATAATGCTTAAGGCAGACTTTTAAAAACAACTGTTGTTGTTGTTGCTAGCCATCGTGTCAGAACGAAATCATAGCTGGCCCTCAGAGGATCCTCAGAGGCAGTAAACGGCACAAGAGGAGATTGTCCATTTTTCTCCTGCTGAGCAGTTGGTAGACTGGAATTGCATTCGCTTGGGTTTAGTGGGGCAGCTCTTTACTACCAAGTAGTATCAATAATTTTTAACTAGTTAAGGTAAATATTTTTTTTGTTTTAAAAAGACTTTAGGGGATATTTTAGGCTTAAGATTTCAAGATGATTTCAGGGTAATATTTCAGGGCTCCATGGCTCTTGAAAGTCTACATTCTATTGGAATCTGAAATTCAGTTCTACATTTTCTCCCCTTTTGATCAGGATTCATCCATGCGATCTTTGTTCAAAATGTTCAGTCATGGTACCTGGGCACCATCCAGTTCTGGTCTCAAGGCAAAGGAGGCAGGTGTTCTGGAGGCAATCGGCCACACATTGCTTATCTTCCTCCTTTTTCTGACTCTCCTCCTCCTCTTGTTTCTCCAAGCAAATACACATCAAAGTTTTGCTCTGCAGGCTTCTCAAAAGCGTCAAGACCCCAAGCACTACGACAAACTAGGAGACAGAGCAGAAGCACCGAGCATGTCACAGGGCCAATGAACTGCAATGTCCCATGAACCTATGACCTTAAACTTCCAAACCAAGGAGCCAAAACCCATGAGCATGATATGGGGTTGAAGGAAGCCCCCAACAATCCTCATAAAGTTGCACACCACCCCTTCCTCTTCCTCCTCCTCCTCTGACCAAGGTGGATGTGACACAGTAAAGGGACTAGGTTGGACAGAGTTGAGCCGGGTCTGGGACAATTCTCAGGAAAAACGCCCTTGGAAGAGGACTATAGGGCCCAGCAGACGCGCAGGCAGTGCTCTGTCCTCTTGCATCCCTATAGAGTGGAGGACTAGGAGACAGGGAGGACAGCTTTACTGCAAACAGGGCAGTGGTCAAGGATTTCTCAGGCCTGGCTAACAGTCTCAGAGGTAACATCCCAAGCCCATAGCTATAGGGCAGAGGAGATCTTTGCTGGTGTGCAAGTCAAACTGACCACTGAGGCACCCCTTCCCCTGAGCCACCCGACACCGTTCACTGCCTCAGGGTTCTTGGACACCACAGCTGTGAAGAAGTAGCTTTTTGGCACTTGACTCAACCTGGTGTTTCCCGTCTTGGTGAGAAAATTCAACAGGGTCACTATAGAGGCAACCAGTTTCCAGCCGAGAGAGTTGTGGCTCACTCTGGAATGCGTCTCCTTTCTCATCCCCTCCAACGCCCACAAGGAGGTCTCTGAAACCAGAGTTCTCATGACATTTTTCCATGCTCTGTCTTCCAAAATTAGATTATATCCCCACTAAGTACATCAGATTACATTAAGTTCCATTAGCGAAGCAGAGCTACAGTGCGACAGAGCTCCGGTGGACGAAGGGCGGTTGGATTGTGGTATTGGAAGAGGACATGGAACACGGTGGTCAAGAATCCACAAATCACAGGACTGGAGGACGTGCCCTTGGCGTGCTACTTCAAGGAAGGATGGGGAGACCGAGTCTCATTACCCTGGACTCGTCATCAGAAGAGGCCGAGTACTGGGGAAGGACACTGTGTGTAGTAGCGGGGAGGGTCAGTGAAAAGGGAAAAGACCCTTCCCAAGATGGACACAACAGTGGCATCAGCACCACAAAAGCTGTGAGGACAGTACAGGACTGGGCAGTGGTCTCTCCCCTCGTACGTAGTGTCGTCTGTCCTGAGATGGACGCGATGGCATCTAACGAGGGAGGGTAAGGCCTCCTCACGCAGCGACTGGGCAGAGACTGAACACGGAACACAGCCTGGCACCTGCTGACCCTCGAAGGCAAACCCACCCTTCTCCATGGGAAAGGAGGCCTCCCCGGGGCCATTCTCATGACTGATGGACTCAGTGGGACCTATCTGACCACAAAGGAAGTGGGGGGCTCGGAGGACTTGGCGTCCAGCTGAGCCGCTGACCTGCTGTGTTCGTGTGAGTGCAGCTCTGGCCCGGGCAGCTGGGTGATGGGGCCTTGTAATCACAGGCGCGCTGGGGCTGGCCGGCAGTGGTACAGCAGCTTGAGTTAAGCAAGGCACAAGAGGCTGACTGTGTGGGCTTGGGGTGTGCACACACACACGTACACACGTGAGTCTGGCCACGTCTCTGACCCAGTGGAGGGAGGGGGAAGGGAGACTGCACTGCGGGCTGGTGAGCAGACACCACTGCACACGTGATGCCCTGCTTACAGGGCACTCCGCCCGGGCCCCGTGCACACCCTCAGGAGATGCAGGCCTCTGCCAGTGCCGGCCTCTTGGAATCTGGAATCTGAGCCCTCAGGCTTCCTCCGGAAGCTTCCATCCCCAGCTGGCACACCCAGGAGGACATCAAGCGCTCTCTGTACCCCTCAGTGCCTCTTTCCAGGGCCAATGGGGGTGCAGTGCTGGGCCCCTCTCTTCTGTCTGCAAATGTCAGTCTAGGAGGCCCATGGGGCCCCATCCCACCAATTCTGTGTCTCCTGGAAGGTACTGGTACACATGTCCTTGTCACTTAGAGGGACGGTAAGTCCACTCTGACCGCCAGCTGTTGTTAGACCAGTCTCCTCCAATTGCAGACCCAGCCGGAGGCTTTTCTGAGCAGAGCGCCGTGCAGGCCCGGCCAGCCCCCCGGCCAGTTCTGACCTCACACAGGCACAGCTGGGCAGCTCCAGGCCCAACTCAGGCTACTGGCTCGCCCCACTGTAGCTGACTGACAGGTCTGTGGTTTGAAACCACCAGTTACTCGGGGAGAGGAAGTTGAAGGTGTCTGTTTAGGGAAAGATCACAGCCTTGCACCCCAACGGGGGAGTTCTACTTCATCACCTGGGGTCACTGGGCGTCAGAATCCACCCCAGGAACTTGGAGGACAACAGAGGCCTCAGACTGCATTGCTTCCTTCATGGTCCCTTCCTCCATCTTTACAGCCAACAACTGGGTTAAGTCATCTCACCCAGTCACCCTGACTCTCCGTCCCCTCCTTTCCCTCCTCTCAAGAAGCGGGGACCACATCAGGCCCACAGAGCACACCCGACTCACCCCAACCCCTAAGGGCAGAGGTCCTCACTCTCAGTTCTGTCTGAGGCAGCTCTGGCTGTGCAACAAGTAACCACAAGGTCGGCAGTTCTGAGCCACCCCAGGTCCTCAGCAGAAAGACCTGGCAGTCTGCTCCTGTCCCCACCACAGCCTGGGAGACCCCCTGGGGCAGCCCCTACTCGGTCTCCAGGGTCAGTCTCTCGGAATTGGGAGCACCTCCAGGCCCCTCTGCAGGTAACCTGATGCATTCACTTGTTCCCGGGATCTGGGGGCAGGGGAGGCCCGAGTCGACGGCCCAGTGCGGCTTAATGTTCTGCTGCTTGTTCATTAAATGTTTTGGATTCTCTTTTTCACTGAGACTCCTAGCAGCCCCACCTTTGCTCATCTTTGCAGCTCTCCCGTGAACTCAAGAGCTGGCAGACCTTAAACTCCCGTTTTTGCCTTGACCATGGCTGGGCGGTCCGTGGGGGTGACCACGGCTATGGTGCCAGAGTTCCCAGAGCTGCCTGCCTGGTGGAGGGAACTGGACAAAGCAGGGACCTCGGAGATGGGGCTGGGACGCTGCTTCTCTGGGGGACATCTCCAGTGTCTGCCTTGGATCCCATCGGATGTGATTTTTCATTTAAATACAAATTTCTCCGCCAGTGAGCTAGGAGAACAGGCTGATCTGATGGTTAATGATCTGCCCCATCCCCTGTTGGTGGTGTTGTGTACTGATCCTCCACTGGGTTTTCAGAGGCGGTAAATCACACAGGAGATTCCCCGTCTTTCTCCTGCGGAGCAGCTGGTGGATTCAAACCACGTACCTTCGGGCTGGCAAAACTCCGTACGATGAGGCCACCAGATCTCCCATCCCTAGCCCCCGCCATTTCTGCCTCCTGAGTGATTTTGTGCTCAGTTGAGGAAATGAGCACCAAAAATATCTGAGGGCCCCCCGAGTCCCGCAGAAGAGAATGGGGGAGGAGTTCCCCACCTGACGTGAGGCCCATGCACGTGACCATGTCGGGGTGGGGGCCAGAGACGAGTACCCAGGACGCTGACGGGCGGTGGGTGTGAGGGAAACCCCTTCCCCACCTGCGCAGGTGATATAAATGAATGACACTCTCCTCTGCTTCCTGATGGGGGGCAGGGGAGCCTCTGTAACCAATGGCAGGTGGACAATGACATTGCTGGTTATCCTGTCACTGTCCCCAACCCAGTCAAGGCACAGGCGGACTGGTGCTTACTTACTAGTAAGTAGTGGACAGTTGGGAATTCCCGAGCGCTGGCGGCACAGTCCGTAGGGAGCAGCACAGCTAAACCAGAGGCCGAGCCGCTGACAGTTCAAATCCACCCACTGCTCCGGGGGAGGAAGGACACTCTCCTCCCAAGCCGCTTACAGCCCGAGACCCCTGGAGCGCCCGCTGAGAGCCAGCGCCAAGCCAACAGCCACGTGAGGGAGAGAAAACCAGGACACCCGATGTGGAAAGGCAGAAGTCAGGAAAGAGAGGACAACCCGGCGAGATGGACCGGCCCCGTGGCTGTAAAAAGGGGCCCGAGGCCAGTGGTGACATGAGGACAGCGCAGCACTGGACGGGCTCTGTTCTGTTCCATCTGAGGTCACTATGTGAGCTCACCATGTCCCCACAAACCCTGGCCCCCACATGGCCCTGGGGGATCCTGAGACCCTGTCCCCCGCCTGAGGGTTTTCTAGGCACTTCCCTTCCCTGCCCCCCTCACTGATGCCCCAGGGTGCGCTGGCCTGTCACAACGCAGACACAATATGAGGATCCCAAGTGTTGGGACACCGTGTTTAGATCCCTGCTGGTTGGGCCAGCTTCACTCCTGAAGTCTGAAGGGACTGTTTCATATGTGGGGGCCTAGGCTCCAAGGCAGCCCCTGGGTGTCAGGGTATCGACGGGATCAAAGGGGCACAGGGACGAGTCTGGGGGTTTCATGCTTGGTGTGCATCCTGGGCCCCCAATCATCACTGTCCCCATCATTGCCAGACTGGAATTTTCGGGGGTGGAGACATTCCTGAAGAGTGGGGTGCTGGGCACAGGGCCTCGAGCCCTCCAGATTAGGTGGTGGTCTGAGTTATCCCAACCTCCTCAGGTCTTAGAGCGGCCCCCCTCTGCTCCTCAGGGCCCTGTACAGGCCCCATCTTCACCTCTGTGGGTGTACAGCCCTCCCAACCACCTGCAACCCTTGGTTTAAAGAGGCGAGCTGCAACTGAGCCAGGTGCACAGGGGATGGGGGTGCCACTTTCCCCTTCCCCCAACACCAGTGACACAGGCCTCACCTGATGGTCCTGCCCCAGTCGCACCAGAGGCTTTGGCCCAGGGTCTCCATGTCTTCCTGGAACTGCCGGAGGCACCTCTCACGGATGAAGGAGCCATGGCCGGCGTCATGGCAGGCAGTGGTCACCATGAGCTGGTGTACTGTGGGGGCCAAAAGGAGACAGCCATTGAGGTGGCTGCCACCCACAGCCCAGTGGGGGCTGCAGCCACATCCCCACAGAGGAGGCAACACTCACGGTGACCAGTCCTCCCCCAAGACACCTAAGTGTCTGTGCCACTCAGACCCGCCCCTTGGAGCCATGTCCACCATAGAACTCTCCAAGGGGCAACACCTACCTAGGTCCCTGCCCTACGTGGGCTACATCCACCCACAGACCCTCCTAAAGGCCACTTCCATCAAAGGCCCCCTGGACCCCAGCCACACCAGCTGGCAGCCTATCCTGGACATCCCAGCCAGGGCTTTCCCCTGGAGGCCACACCCAAACACTCACTGACCCCTCTCCCCAAAGACCATGCTCACAAACTACCTCTCCCCCAGAGCTCAGACCCACCCACCGGCCCTCCAGCGGGGCCAAGTCCACAAGCTCTGGACCACGCTTCTACCGCCAGGAGGATGTGGTGAGGCCTCTGGAGGATGCCCTAGGGCACTGGCACCCCCACCCTGCCTTCTGTGGGCAGCCAGGGTCCAGAGTTCTCCGATGCTCCAGGTTGGAAAGGTCTGAGCGATGCTAGTGGGGTACCTCTGATTGTCAGGAGAGATTGTCACTTGTCTCCAGAGCACACAGTGGTCTTCATGGCACTGACCCTCAGGACATATGACACCCCCTTATATAAGACTGGGCCCAGGCAGGACAGAAACTGCAGCCAATCCCACCACAAAGCCCTGTTCCCTAAACGGGGAGGGGTGCCCACCCGGGGGGGACAGCAGGAGCGGGGTCCCATGCCCTTCCGCCTCATCAACTTCCCACGGCTGAGCTGGCCCCCCCAGCCTGGCAGAAGCCAGACTTCTCGATCACGAAGGGCCCCTGTCCTCTGAGTATTTCTAAAGTATAAATAGATACATGTTTTGGAAACTGCTCTACCACCCAGGAGATGAAACAGGATTTCCCAATCACGGCATTGCTCAATATCACACTTCCTTTATCCCTTCAAAGCCCACGATCGGTTCCGGAAGTGTAAAGCTATTCCTTTGGTCCCCCGCTCCATTTCTCTAAGGCCTCAGGAAAGGGAGCTCTTCTGAGGCCCGGCTCCCAGACTGCCAGTTCACTTCCTCCACCCTCATCAACATTGCATTACACTGGGCTTCCTGACCCACAACATGACTCCAGCCTCCTCCCTGCCAAGTGCTCCTTCCAGGGCCTTTACCACGTCGATGGATGGGTGAGGAATGGATAAGTAAATGGATAGATGGAGGGGTGGAGGAAGGGTGAGTGGGTGGATGGATGGATACATGGATGGATAGATAGATGGATGGATGGATGGATGGATGGGTGGGTGGATGGGTGGATGGATGGATGGATGG
>NW_006399877.1:2539553-2542522 GCF_000299155.1 Elephantulus edwardii
TGGATGGATGGATGGGTGTATGGGTGGATGGGTGGACAGATGGATGTGTGGATAGAGTAAGGGTGAGTGAGTGGGTGGATGGGTGAGTGGCAAAGGGTGAGTGGGTATATGGACAGACAAGTGAGTGCGTGGGAAGGTTAGTAGATAAGCGAGTAGACAGTAGACAGATGGATGGGTGAGTGAGTAGACAGGTGGGGAGTTAGACCGATGGATTCCACAGCCGAGCACTAGAATGCAGTGTGGAACAGGAGACTCTGAAGCCCTGGGCAGAGGCAGTGTCCAGTTCACCTAACTGGCTTGAGGACGAGTCCTGGTTACAGCAACAGAGGCCAGCTGGCTGACCAAGCAGTGGAAGTGCGGTCTGACACTTACGGGATCTATAGAGGGTGGAGCCGGGCTGGGCACAGGGGCGTTGAGCAGGAAGCTGGTGTTCAGGTGACCCCAGCCAGGGCCACTCTGCTTGTGTCCCTGTGAGGCCCTAGGGGACGACACTGGGTGGACTAGTGAGGCCCTAAGTGTGAAGTGAGCACAGCCCCGAGGCACTGGGCAGTGGAGGCGATGAAGCTCCATTAAGGCAGGGACCCTCGGAGCAGGGTCCCTGAACCAGGGGCATTTTTCTCAGATATGGTTTCCCTCAGGGACCAGGGGGGCCCCTTTGGACATCCTTGGGTGAGAGAAAGGAGTGGAGCAGGGAAGACCCCTGAATGGAGACCCTTAAAAAGTGCTGAGGCAGTGCAGGGCCCATCCTTCACCTCAGATGTGAGACGATGGGCGGCTGAGGGCCACAGCAGACAACAGAGCCCGACTCCTGCCCATAATCCCAGGGCAGCGGGGGCGGGAGTGACTGGGGAGGTGGGGGGCCCTCAGGTGGAAGAGGTTCCTTCCTTGCAGCAGTAAAGGCACCTGCGTTCTTCTGAGACAAGCCTGGTGGCATCTGTCTTCTGGCAACATTACAGTCCCTGTGTGGACACAGGCACCTTCGTCGCTCAGGTGCGGCCCCTGTGAGGCATGCATGTCCCAACACGACCTGCCGCCCAAGGATCCGTGCCAGTGCCAGGCGGCCACCCCCTCCACAGTGGGGGTGGGGGTCCACTGCCCTGCAGGGGCTGATTCAGGACCCACGCACACCAGGGCGGCCCACGTGGGACAGTTGGACACGCGCCCCAGGGAGGCCCACGTGGGACAGTTGGACACGTGCCCCAGGGAGGCCCACGTGGGACAGATGGGAACACCGAGCTCCGTCAGTGCTCCGTGCGGAGGGCACGGTGGCAGCCCATCTGTCATCTTTCTAGTTGCTGACTCTCTACTTTTCCAGGCATGGGGTCCTTCTCCAACCGGCCCTCTTCATAATATGTCCATTTAACATGAGAGGAGGTCTTGCCATCATGGTGCCTCAAGCAGGTACCCATGAAAGGAGGTGTCTGCAGGGCTCCCCCCAAGTGATAGCTCTTGAGGTTTGCCAATG
Source organism: Elephantulus edwardii (assembly GCF_000299155.1). Lineage (NCBI taxonomy): Eukaryota > Metazoa > Chordata > Mammalia > Macroscelidea > Macroscelididae > Elephantulus > Elephantulus edwardii. The sequence continues at coordinate 2,541,019 of NW_006399877.1, forward strand.
AGACACCGGCACCCACTGAGTGTGCCTTCCACTGCACTGCCTCTGTGTGGACTTGCACTACTGCCGGGGGGCTGTCCTCACAGGGCTTCCAATGATGCCTGCACAGAGAGAGACCGGGAGGGAGAAAGAGAGAGAGAGGGACACACACACACACACACACACACACACACACACACACAGAGATGGGGAGACACACACACAGAAGGAAGAGAGATGGGGAGACACACACACACAGACAGACAGATGGGGAGACACACATACACACGGGGGGGGGACGACACACGTAGACACACACACAGACAGACAGGAGACACACATACACACAGAGGGAGAGAGAGAGGGAGATACACGCGCGCGCGCACACACACACACACACACACAGAGACACACATACACAGAGGGAGAGAGAGAGGGAGACATGCATAGACACACACACACAGAGGGAGATACACATACACACAGACTCACAAACCCACACAGAGAGGGGGAGAGAGACAGAAAGAGACAGCATGAGGGTCAGAGAGAGAGAGACAGACAGACACAGGGTGGGGAAGGAGGGAGAGACCGAGAGATACAGAATTAGAGACAAAAAGAGACAGAGAAGGAGAGACACAAAGAGACAAAGTAGACAGATGGGGGCAGAGAGTAAGAGAGACTCAGAGAGGTGCAGACCCGCGAGCTCTCCCGAGCATGGGGGCCAGCTGGTCAGGGCGGGCTGGGGCTAAAAATAGAGGCTCCAGTGCTGCCAGGGAGGCCAGGCTGGGAGGGCCAGCCGGCACAGACGGGCCCCGGCCTCAGGAGAGACTGCCTGGGCGCCCTGCACCCCTGTGACCTCAGAGTCTGGGCAGGTCTCCTCCCCTCTGAAGATTCCTAGTGTCACGGTGTTTGAAGCACTGGGCCTCCAGGTGAGAGGTCTGGAGTCTAAACCCACCTGCTCCGCAGGAGGAAGACAAGACCCTGAGCTTCTAGAAAGACCTGCAGCCTCAGGTGCTGGGGTCCTGACTGGGGCTGTGGGGCACCTCCCCGCGCGGCACCAGCGGTCGGCCTGGTGTTCAGGGCTTGTTACCTCTGGAGCGGGCTTCCAAGGCACCATCCTCGAGGGCACAGATTTATGGGGACTCGGCCTGGGCACTGCATGGTCATCGTCCCCATAGTGGCCAAGGGGTAGTCAGGGACAGCTCCAGAGGCTGAATGGCCATCTAGGTAAGGGGTGGTGGCCTGGATGGCAAAGAGTGACAGCAATGTGGTGGATGTGGTGGGGGACCTGTGGGGGGGACCTGTGGGGAGGGACCTGTGGTGTGGGAGGGACCTTCATTGTGGGACCTGTGGGGGGCCTGCGGGGGAGGCCTGTAGGAGGGGCCTGCAGTGGGGGACCGGGGGAGACCTGTGCAGGGACCTGCGGGGAAGACCTGTGGGGGAGACCTGTGGGAGGGGCCTGCAGTGGGGGACCCATGGGGGACCTGTGCAGAGACCTGTGGGGGAGACCTGTAGGGGGGACCTGTAG
>NW_006399877.1:2542622-2558968 GCF_000299155.1 Elephantulus edwardii
GCAGTGGGGGACCCGTGGGGGACCTGTGCAGGGACCTGTGGGGGAGACCTGTGGGGGAGACCTGTGGGAGGGGCCTGCAGTGGGGGACCCGTGGGGGACCTGTGCAGGGACCTGTGGGGGAGACCTGTAGGGGGGACCTGTAGGGGGGACCTGTAGGGGGGACCTGCAGTGGGCACCCTCTCAGGAGTACCTGTTGAGGGCCCTACGTGGCTGGATAGGGACAAGGGGCAGGTTCCTGCCAGCGATGGATCCAGCTGCGGCAACAACACAAGGGTCTTTGTTTTAAGCAGAGATTAAAGTGGCGTCAAAGAAAACATGCACATAAACCTGTCTGGGCAAGATGCGGCTTTCCCTGAGAACAATCACTCACCATGCTAACACGAGTACAGTCTGTGGACCTGGGATCCCGCCCACCACGGCCACATTGACATAATCTCTGCACCAATGAGAAAGCAGGCTTCTCAAAACGTCTCCAGCCCTGAGGCTATCTCATCTGGGAGTGAAGTGGGCCGACACCCACCAGTGGTTCTGGGTAAGAGCCTGGTACTGGTGTGTGCAGAGCACGGGCATCCCTGGACCGGGGGATGGGAGTTCAGTCAGCAGCCCCTCTCTGCTCTTCACGAGGGAGTGAAGCAAGCACTGAGCAGAGGTGAGGGCACGCAGGCACCTGGCAGTGCTGAATCTCACACACACACACACACACACACACACCCGTTCCCTCCCGTGTTCTCACCTGCAGCATCCCCTCCCATGGAGTCCTCCTCCCAGGCTCACCACCTTGGCTGTGCTCTCGCTGGACCCAATGAGCCGCTGCACCCACCAGATAGCCCCTCAGAATGGACCCCCAGCTCCAACCTGTAGTATCTGTCACTAAAGACCTCTACCCCCAGGCTCACGCTGAGGCTTGGCTGTCCATCTGTCTGTCTGTCTCTAGGCACAGCAGATCCCAATGGCTATGGGATTGTGTTCCAGTAGAGAAAACTCACCCATGGTCCTGTTCCATCTGAGATTATCCTAGTGGCCGAGGCCATGGAGAGACCTGTCCAAGCACACAGAGTGCAGGCCTTGGGTCATGGGGCACCTGAGAAGCTGGACAATTTCACTGGACTTTACCATCTGGGGCCCACAGATAACCAGGTGCTGGGAGCAAGGCTTCTACCTCCAAGAGCTCTTTTTAGTTACCTCAGGAGCCAGAGGGAGCTCTGGGGGCCTTGGGGGCAAAGAGCTGGCTGTCAACTCAGCCACACGGCTTGCATGGACCAGCTGCTTCATGGGGAAGACTGACAACTCCCTCCTGCAATTTACAGCCTTTGAAAACTCACCATCAGGTCAGCTCTGAGTTGTTTCCAATTCAACAGCACTGAGTTTGAGGCTCTAGAGTGTAAGAAGCAGTGGTGATTCAGGGGTAGAAGCCTCACCTTCTCGGAGGTAGACTCTGGTTTGATTCTCAACCAGGTGGCTTCCTGTGCAGCCTGTCAGTGGAAGTTTATGTGCTGCTATGATGCTGTATCAAGGGCATTACAGCATCACAAAGACAGAGGAGAAAGAAAAAACCAAAACAGGCACTGGAAGAGGCTGGAAATTGCACTAGGGCATTGAGAAGCATAGGTACTGAAGCAAAAGGGTTAATAGAAGATTTCAAAGTGCAGCTTGAAAAGACAACGCAAAGTATTATAACAGAAATGCGCAGAATTGGAATTGGAAAATAAAAACGTTAGATTTTGCTCGGTATCTCAAGTTGAAAGAACTGAAAACCAAACCCAAGTTTTCAGTTGCAATATGGAGAGATGCTATGGAAAGAATCTTGAGTGATACAAGAAGCATCAAAAGAAGATGAAAGGGGGAAGTTGGAGGGGATACACAAACGTACCACGCCAAAAAGAACTGATCAACACAGAGATTTCAGAAAGTGCCAAAAGATCAAGAGCCAGTGGTAATGAAGGAAGACACTGGCAAGCTGCACTGCGGGCACTGGCAAAAAATAAGGCCCCAGGAATTGACGGAGTACCAACTGACATGTTTCCACTAAAAGGTTCAGCCCTGGATGGGCTCATCAGTCTATGCCAGGAATCTGTAGGGCTGCTGCCTGGCTGACTAACTGGAAGAAATAGATATTTGTTCCCAAGAAAGGTGATCCAATAGAATGTGGAAATTATCGAACAATATCATTAATATCCCAGACAAGCAAATTACTGCTGAAGATCGTTAAAAAAAAAAATGGCTAGAACAATTCACAGGCAGAAAACTGCAAAGAACAAAGAACAGAAGTTCAAGTTGGGTTTAGAAGAGGCAGCCGGGATACCGCTGCTGATGTCAAATGGATCCTAGCTGAAAGCAAAGAAAACCACAAAAATGTTTATTTGTGCTTTATTGATTACGTAAAGGCTGTGTGGATCATAACAAATTATGGCTAATATTGAAAAGAATAGGAATCTCAGAATATTTAACTGTGCTCATGTGAAACTTATACCTAGGCCAAGAGGTCACTGTATGACAAGAAGAGGAGAACACCGCACGATTTAAAATTAAGAAAGGGGGCACCAGGGTTGTATCCGCTCTCCATACCTATTCAATCTGTATGCTGAGCAAATTATTCAAGAAGGAAGACTCTATGAAGAAAAATGTGACTTCAGGATTGGAGGAAGACCTATCAACTACCTGCATTAAGCAGACGAAACAACCTTGATGGCTGAACCTGAGGAGGATCTGAAGTGCTTTCTACAGGAGATCAGTCTATAGCCTTCAATACGGATTACATTTCAATGTCAAGAGAACAAAAACTCTCACCAGTGGACCAAGAGGCAACATCATGCTAGATGGAGAAAACATTGAAATTGTCAATTACTTCATCTTTTCTGGATTCACAATCAGCACTCCTAGTACCAACAGTGAGAAGATCAGGAGATACACTGCATCGGGCAAGTCTGCTGTCAGAGTCCTCTCCAAAGTACTGAAGAGTAAAGATGTCAGATTGAAGACTAAGGTGCACCTGATGCAGGCCATGGTCTTTTCTATCACCTGCTATGCATCTGAGACCTGGGACAACAGAAGAAGAATGAATGCCTTTGAGCTATGCTGTTGGAGAAGAGTACTGAATACCCCACGGACTGTCAAAAGAACAAATAGATAAGTCTTGAAGAAGGGGCAGCCACAGTGCTCCTTGGAGCCAAAGATGAACAAGCTTTATCTCATATACTTGGGGCATGTTGCTAGGGGAGGCTATTCCTTGGAGAAGGACATCGTACTTGGAAGGTGGAGGGTCAGTGAAGGAGAACAAGACCCTCAATGAGATGGACTGTCACAGTTACCGCAGCAATGGACTCAAGTGCGTCAGAGACGATGAGGACGGCACAGGACACGGTTCAGATCTGTTGTTCACAGGGTCACTGTGGTTCCTAGGAAAAGGATACCATGTCGGAAAGGTGGAAGATCAGAGGAGGAGAGGAAGACCCTTGGTGAAACAGACTAATACTGTGACCGTCAGCAAAGAGCTTGAGCACAGCAGAGCCTGTGAGGTGGGCACAGGCTATCTTAGAGAGGGTCAGGATGGGGCAGAGTTCAGAACCTAACAAAGAAAAAGACAATGCAAGTAACGGAATGGGGCGCTCTCGTGGCCAAGGGTAAGGAGCTGCACTGCCAACCCAAAGACATGCAATTTCAACCTATCAGCTGCTCCACAGGGATCTGCGTAACATGTGATCGACAGCCTCTGAAAACCCGCTGGAGGGTGAGCTATGAGTCAACTTTGATGCAATTAACACATAACAACATCAATAACGGAATACTATGAAGAACTATATCCAACACATTAGAAAATCTAGAGGAAATAGACAACTTTGAAGAAACTCACTGCCCACCTAAACTAATACAGAAGTAGAACATTTTAACAGGGTTCGGATCTGTTGTTCATAGGGTTGTTATGAGTTGCAGTCGATGGAACCTAACAACATACACATGGACCTCTCATGAGGAGGGTAATCACGTGATTACAGGGGTAAGAGTGAGTACATCTGTGGGAGGAGTGATGGAGAAGTTCGGTATCAACAGGCTGACTGCAACAGACAGTTAATCATAGGCAATTCACACTGAAGGCAAAGAAAATGAAAACAATTTCCTAAGAATCAAAACACGACCTTGAGTCTACCCCAACTGAACTTAAAAACCATATCCAGAAAAGATTTGATGCACTGGGTACTCATGACTGAAGGTCAGATGGGCTGTGGGGCTCCAGCAAGGACATCGTCCATGAAGAAGGCAAAAGGTCATTATAGAGATATGGCAGAACACAAAGCCTCAGTGGCTGTCAAAAGTGAGCCTGAAATTTGCAGCAGAACACAGAAAGACCAAAACAAAGGGAAGAAAGGCTGAAGAGAGCTGAACAAAAGGCTTCAAAGGACAACTAGAGAAAATAATGTATTTTAACGAAATGTGCAAAGAGCTGGAGTTAGTGAATAAAAAGGGAAGACTACCTTCAGCATGAACTTGGAGGAACGATGAACGTTGTACAGTGTTCAGGTCTCTCATTTATAGGGTCGCTATGAGTCGTCTAAGACTCGACAGCACTTAATAACAGCAACAACAACCGTCAGCATTATCTCAAGCTGAAAGAATTGAAGAACAAATTCAAGCCTCGAGGTGCAACACTGAAGGATTCTATAGGCAAATCACTGAACGATGCAAGAAGCATCAAGAGAAGATGAAAGGAAGAGTCATTGTACCCCAAGGAATCGGTCGACAGTGTGAAAAGAATATACAGAATCACTGTTTCAAAAAGAATCAGCTGACACCATGAAAGGAATACACAGAGTTTCTGTACCACCAAGAATTGGTCAATACTGAAACATTTCAGAAAGTAGCATATTATCAAGAACCAAAAGTCCTGAAGGAAGAAATCCAAATTGAGCTGAAGGCATTGGCCAGAAGTAAGGCCGTAGGAATTGACGCAGTATCAGCTGAGGAGTCTCAACAAACAGATGCAGCCCCGGACCTTCTCGTCTATGTATGCCAAGAAATTTGGAAGACAGCAACCTGGTCAACTCACTGGAAGAGATCTGTACTTACTTCTATTAAAAAAAGAGGTGACCCAACAAAGTGTATAAATTATTAAACAATATAATTAAATTACTAGCAAGTGAAATCTTGCTAAAAATGATTCAAAAGCAACCGGAAGAGTACACTGACAGGGAAACTTCAGAAATTGAACTTGGATTCAGAAGAGGCCGTGACATGCTATCATAACTCATGTCAGACAGATCTTGGCTGGAAGCAAAAAGTATTAGAAAGATGTTTGCTTATGTTTTATTAACTCTGCAAAGGCATTTAAATATGCAGATCATAACAAATTATAGCTAGCACCAAGAAGGATGGAAATCCCAGAATCCTTAATTGTGTTTATGCAAAACCTACACATAGATCAAGGAACACTCGTTCAGAGAGAAACAGGGAACACTGACAATTTCAAGTCAGGAAGGGTGCTCGTATCCTTTCTCCATGCCTGTTCGGTCTGTATGCTGAACTATAGCAATTCTACTATGTGGAATATACTCCAAAGAAGTACAAGTTGTGACATGAACAGATACACACATACCTGTGTTCACTGCCATATTATTTAAACCAGAAAAAGGAAGAAACCACCCAGAGTTCATGAGTGGATGAACAGATAAAGGGACTATGGCTCATTCACCCAGTGGATCTGTTGTTGTTGTTAGGTGCCCTCAAGTATGACTCACAGTGATCCTCTGAACAACAGCCTTGAACCCTGTCCTACCCCGTGCCATCCTCATCAACTCTGCTATACTTGATCCCAATGCCATAGTCACCATCTCAATCCCTCTTGGTGAGAGTCTTCCTCTCTTTTGCCAACCCTCCCTCGTTCCAAGCATGATGTCGCCTTCCAAGGAATAGCCTCTCCTACCAACATGACCTACATATGAGGGATGAAGCTTCGTCACCCTTGTCTCCAAGGAGCACTCTAGCTGCACTTTCTCCAAGACATGCCTGTTTGTTCTTTTGGCCGTCCATGAGATCCTCAGTACTGTAACACCACAACTCAAAGGCATTAGTTCTTTTTCTGTCATCCTTATTCACTGTCCAGCTCTCAGATGCATAGCAAGTGACTGATAAGACTACAGCCTGAATGAGGCACACCTTAGTCTTCACATGGACATCCCTGCTCTACAGTATTTTGGAGAGGTCCCTGACAGCAAACTTGCCCAATGCAATACATCTCCTGATCTCCTGCTTGCTGGTACTAAGGGTGTTCACTGTTGATCCAAGCAAGATTAAATCACTGACAACTTCACTCATTAACTTCACTCATTTCTCCATCTATCATGATGCTGTCTATTGGCCCAGGGGTGGGGATTTTTGTCTTCTTGATGTTGAGATGTAATCCTTATTGAAGGTTGCAGTCTTTGATCTTCTGCAGCAAGAATTTCAAAGTCCTCTTCACTTTCAGCAAGCAAGGCTGTGTCATCCTTGTAACGTACATTGTTGAGAGTCTTCCTCTGATCCTGATACCACATTCTTCTTCATAGAATGCACCTTTTTTAATAATTTGTTCAGCATACATATTGAATAGGTATGGAGAAAGGATACATCCCCGATTCAAACCATGCAGTGTTCCCTCGCTCTATTCAGACAACAACTTCTTGGTCAAGGTGTAGGTTGCACAATTAAGTGTTCTGGGATTGCATTCGTCTCACTGTTAGCCCTAGTTTGTTATGAACCACACAGTCAAATGCCTTTGCATAGTCAATAAAGCATACAAAGCCATTCTTCTGGTACTCTCTGCTTGGAGCCAACATACATCTGCCATCAGCTATGATATCCCTGGTGCCACAACCTCTTCTAGGTCCCACTTGACTTCTGTGACATAGAGTACTAGACAACATCAAAAATCCATAAAGAATTTATGAAACACGATGCACCTAGATCACCTTATGCTGAGTGAACGAGTCCATCACGAAGGGGAGATACTGCATAAGTCATCTTTATAAAAGGTTAAGTAAGGAGAAGCTTCCACACAGACACAAGCATTCTTGGAGTGTCAGCAGAATGGGAATTAGCAGGAAAAAAAATCAGTAAACAGATAACCTTTTAAAACCCCTCAAACTCACCTCTGTCGAGTCAGAACCGATTCACAGCTGCCCCGCAGTGGGTGTTTGGGGCTGCAAGTTGCCCGGGAAGAGAATGATCATCTTTCCTCTGAAGATGGGCTGGGGAATTGGAACTGCCAGAGAGGGACTGTCTGGTCCAGAAATTCCCTACGAACTCCATCAGAGCAGACAGCTGCTGTTGTTGCTGTGTGCTGGCGAGTACGAACCACTCCTAGCTGACCCTCCAGTGCATTTCCAGAGAACACTGATTGCCACTGCCCCATGGAACAGCTGGTGAGGTCGAACTGTGTGCCTTTAGGACTGCAGCACAGCTTCTTGTCACCATGCCAACAGGTACATAGTAAATGGGTGAAGGCAAATGCAATACCCGGTAAGGAGCGGGTCAGCATACTATCACTGAAGAAGGAGAAGACCCAGAGAGGGACAGAGGATCTACGGGGATCAGAATTACAGGGAAAGTGCAACACATTCCAGGTTCTGGAATCAACGTTCTTGATCACGAGATGAATGAATGGTTGTAGGAAAAATCAAGTTACTTTGCAAACCTTTACTTAAAACAACCACAACAGCAATAATAAACCACATGCACAACAGCCTGGCTCCCCTGCAGTCCCGGGGACGGTGCGTGTCTGGGCAGCATTTTGCGTCTCAGTCCGTGGGGTCAACACCCACCAGAGTAGATTCCCCGGCAGCTAGTACTACCAGCCCACGACACACAGGTTCTTCTAGTCAGATGTGCTTCTCCCGCCCCTGGCTGGGACCCTGCACCCTGACTCGCATGCTGGCAGAAGGAAGACAAAAATCCAAAAACCTCTTCCTGCAGCTAAATGCACACAGTGTGCAGACGCACATACTGAACTGATTAGCAAACCAGAATCCTCCCAACAAGGACTCTAGGACAGAATCGGCTCCAGACAGAGCCGGAGCCAAGGGAGGCGCGTGGCCCATTGGAGCGGACCGCAGCAGCACACCCCGGGGCACACGGGCTGTCAGGACCAGGAGCCTAGGACACGGACATCGGGCATCGGCACAGATCCTGGTCCCCCTGCAATCTGGCTCTTCCCCCCCCCCACAGCCCCACTGTAAAACCTTAAAAGGCAGGTGTGACCAACTGGTGTGACAAATAGCCGCAAGGCTGAAGGGCTGTTCAAGCACACCCAGAGGTGACACAGGCCCCTGGGGACAGGCCTGCGACAGCCCTCACAGTCTGAAACCCGTGGAAGTAGCCCTCTTGAGTGTCGCAGTGGGTCTGAATTAACTGGGCAGCAACGGACCATAGCTACAAGGCCAGAGCTTTAGTGGACATAGAATCACGCACACAAGTCAGAGCTGACAGAAAACCCCAGCAGTAAAGGTGCAACCTGACTGTGGAGTGAGCTCTTAGGCCAAGGGCCAGTGTGCTTGTGAAAGAGGCCAGTCTCCAAGTCACCACTGCCAAGACATGGTGTCATCACAGGTGCTCCACTAACTACGGCCAGGTCCCGAGCCACCTCTTCACCGACAGCCTCGTGAAGCTGTGTGTGTTCCTCCAAGATGTCACATTAACCAGACACTCGGAGACCGAGAGGCTTCCAGACCTTGAACACCCGTCCTTGGTAAACAAGGGAGGTCTCTCCCACGTGACCAGGACCCTGCAGGATTTACACAAACATCAGCAGGGGCAGCCTCTGGGCCCCAGTCACTGACACTTATTTACTTGTTTATTTAGCATTAACAAACAAAATGATATGACCGATCTGTCTCATGTCAACAGAGAAATGCTTCATTCTTGGTTGGTTGGTTGAGGTTTTTTGTTTTTGTTTTTTTTTTAAATGTTTGCTTCTTAGGAAACCAAAACAGTAAGTTCCGTGGCAAGCCAAGCAGACCCTGGGGCAGACAAGAGGGGAATAACATTACTATAAGAGTAGGTTTTTTTTATCGCTTCAGCCAGCTCATGAAAAGAACCAGATTGGCTTTCAGATTCGATTGCATTTAATCAGATGCTAATGGTCCTGGATCCGACCCGGCTCTGACATTTCTGTGAGTTTCACAAACAGGGAACTGTTGCCTCGGCTCTCCGTGGGACCCAGAGTCTGCACTCCATCCCAAAAGGAAGAATTAGCAGTTAAAACCACCCCCTGCTCTTCCGAAGACCACTCTTGCCACCTCTTCCCTGAAGGTTGCAGCCAAGAAACTGCTACCGAGCAGTGCAGTTCCACCGTGTAACACACGGGGTGTCATGAGTCCGAATCCACTGAATGGCTCTGGGTTTGGGGGGTCCTGACCAGTCCCTGCAGTGCCTGAGGACACCCCTGAGGCAAGATGCTTTGGAGGCTACAGAAATGATGTGGGTGTTCACCCTGCACCAGCCCGAGGGGCACCTGTGCTCAAGGTGTCCTGGGCGCTGCGACTTGCTCTGGGGGGTGGGGGGGAAGGGCCACGGTCCAGTGACAAGGGGAGGGGTCACCTTCCACCCAAATCCCAGAGCGGCTTATAAGATGAACACTATTTTATGATTAAACAGGCACCAGTGAAAGGATTGATTCCTTAAGTAATCCGTCTGTGAGATCACGCAGTCAACATGGACCCCAAAACGCAGGTGAAATGCTAAAGAGGGCCAGGGAAGTCAGACGAATGGAAACAGCACAAAACCCGCGACAGTGTGGATGCACACCGAGAATGGAGCCCACGTCGATGGAGCACAGCCACTCCCTCCCACTCGACCCTCACTGCGTTTCGGAGGCTGTAAACGCTTCCTCTTCCTCGCAATCATTTCTTTCTAGGACAAAAAATATCCCTCTCACCTGGTCCAAGGCTGTGACCTTTACAGAAACACACTGCTACCACCCTCCTCCACTGAGGAGATGCTGGATTCGAACCGCCAAACTTTAAACAGTCACCGTGGAAAGCTCTCCACACCAGGGCCCCTTGTCGAAGAATGACTTGTATAAAAATGGTTAAATGGAAACGTAATTCGCTATGTAAACTTCCACCTAAAATAGAAAGCTCACCACATTCTCCTAAGAGTGTGTAACCCAGGGTGCCAAGTTAAAAGTACACAGTGCGTGTGGACCTGCCTCCAGGAGGACGTGTCCTCGCTCTGCCAAGGGCATCTTGGAGAGCTTATTAGCAATTCCTAATTTCCTGTCGCCACCGCAGAGGAAAACAGTGGAAAACCTTTCGCTTTTAGCAAATGTCCAGCACATGGTGCTGATTCGGGTCCACACACACTCAGGTTGCCTGCCCGGTGCTGGCTTCCTTTTGGTGCCCGCAAGAACAGCCAAGAGCCAGAGAGCCCGCGCCCTGTTGCCCCGACGTTCTGTGAATGCTGCGCCCACGCTGTCCCAAACCGCCCCTGCAGCGCGCCCCCGCCCCTTCGTGCGCGAGCACGCCGGGTGAACCCCGCTCCTGAATCCCCGCGCCCTACTTACCCAGGAACAGCCAGAGACCGCGCCACAGGGGGCCCGGCGCCATGGCGCTCCCCGGCCGCCGCAGCTGTGCGCCCCGAGGGGAGGACTGAGCGGAGGCGAGGAGAAAGCAGCGGGGAGGGCGGCAACCAGCGCCAACCCGCGGCCGGGCCCGTGGAGCTGCGGGGCGGCGCCAAGCGGGAGGGCGCGGTCCCGCGGTGGGCGGGGAGGCGCTGGGTGCGCTTGGGGCCCCTCATGCGTAGCACCTGCCGGCTGGGGACGCAGTGACCAGGCTAGTGCACATGGACAGAGCTGGTACCCCAGGAGGGAGACTCAAGACAGGGCCCAGTGACAGTTTGCACACCTGGGAGGGTCTCCCGCCAGATCTCCAACAGAGGGGGCGGGAACGCCGGGGAGGAGGCGGGGGAAGTGTTGGACGTCGGCTCCTCCCCTGGGTTGCAGCCGTTGGGGTTACTGGGGTCAGCTTTTCACAAGTTGGAGCCCACCCTCCTACAACCACCTTCCCAGAGGCCCACACGGGAACCCTGAAAAACCGGCCCAGGATCTGGGGTGCGCGCTGTCAAGTTAAGACACCGTGTAAGGACTCATTGTACCTATGGTCTCCATCCGCTGATGCAGGGCCCCAGCCTGTTCAGGATTGAACGTGGGCGCACAGAGCCCCGAGCAGGGGGAGGGAGGGAACGGACTTTGAGGGCAGTTTCATTGGTCCTGTGGAAAACCACCAGCTGAGTCCCCACTCATTATCTGAGAAGGGACTCCAGGTGCCTCATGGGCGCTGGGTTCACAGGTCTGACGCGAGGGACCCAAACTGGGGGCCTCAGGGACGAACCCCTGGTGGGTCACGTAGAACGGTAATGCTGTGCTGAGAAGTGAGCCCCCCCACCCCACCCGGAGAAGGCCTGGTGAACCCAGAGCGTGGTGGTCCCCTGGGCAGCCGCAACTCCCGCCCCACCCGCAGCGCCCAGGGTGGTGGCTGCGCGGGCTCAACCCGCATGTCCTCCTGCAGTGGCCGCACCGTGGCCGAGCCCTGGGATCTGCTGCCCCCTGGTGTTGGCTGGGCGCACCCCGGCCAGCACCCACCGCGGGGCTGGGAGGTGGTCAGTCAGGGCTGAGGAAGACCAGCGGGACATGGACTAGCACCACCTGAGAAACAGGGCGCTCAGGAGTCAGGCCTCACTTTGCTGGGGGCACGTCTTCTCTGCTCCTCCTAGTAGGGGCGCCCCTCCGTCACCCAGGGCGACAGGGGCCGTCAGCTCATCTCCACAACAAAATGTGGCCTTTTCCAGCCAAAGTCCAGCTGCTCCAGGAGGCCAGGCTGGCTGAGAGAGACCTCAGCAGGTCCCAGGGCTGACAAGACAAAAGTGACTGTGCCCACATGGGGTCCCCCAGCTGACCCTGCCGATGACCTCCATGTTTGCACCTGAGGGCCCTTAGGTGCAGGAATGGGAGCAAATGGCCACTTCATCGCTCATATGTAAGAGTAAGGACACCATCTGGACAGGTCAGGACTAGGGAAGCACCTTCAAACACCCAAATGACCATCGTGCTGGGGAAGAACACCAAACAAATCCGTCTCAGAGCACATGCCGCAGAGCGCCCCTCAAAGCGAGGACGGGGGAAGGTGCTCTCTCACGGATGGTGGGCATGTCACTGGGTGGGGAGTGTGCGCTCCACGTGGAGTTTCCTTCCAGGCCGACTGGGCCCAGCTGGGACTGAAGTCAGCGGCTGGATTAGTGAGGCTCGCCTCTGGTTTGGGCCTTGCCTCTCAGCGAACACCCTTCTCAGCATCACCAACGCCACAAGTGGAGCAGGGCCCCTTCTATGGACTGTCCCATTCCTTCTTCAGTCTGTATGCTGAACAAGTAATTCGAGATGTGAAGCACAATGCGGTAAACACACTCTTCATTTCCTCTCTTTTGCCTTTAATTGTTGGTATGTATATTTAAGTAAGAGTTGTATTAACAGATCCTTGTAACACATCCTTGTACAGATCCTGTAACAGGATACTGATGAAGCATCTTCCCCTCCTGATGCCACGTTGTTCTTCACGTCTCAACTAATTTGTTCAGCACACAGACTGAAGACAGACTGGACACTGCATAAAAGAAACATTGCTCCAAATGCACCAATTCTTTCTTCACCACTGGGTCAATCGGCAACATCATACTAGATAAAGACTGAAGCTGTCAAGAATTTCATACTACTTGGATCCACAATCAACACTCTCGGTAGAAGCAGTCAAGAAATAAAAAAAACAACAAACCACCACATACTGCTCTTATAAAATAAGACAGACCAGTGTGTGTGTGTGGGGGGTGTTGAGAGAATGAGAAAAGCCTGGACAGATGCTGGACGCTGCGGTAGAATGGAGGAGGAGGAGAACTGTGTGAAAGGTGTGTATGATTAGGCATTACATGTATGACAACAATCCGGAACAAGGGGTGCACTGTGGGGTGGGTAGGTTGGGGAGGGGAGGAAAATGTGCAACAGTGAATATAAAAGTACACTTGGATCCACTAAAAAACTGCATTTCATTGGGTAAACCCAATGTCAAGAACCTCTGAGGTGTTAAGGAGCAATGATGTCCATTTTAGACAAAGGTGCATCTAATTCAAGCTATGATCTATCCACTTACTTGTTATGCAATTGAAAGTTGAAGAATGATTAGGGGTGACAGATGCAGCACTGAGGTCTTTGAGCTGTGGTGCTGGAGAAGAGTACTGAATATCCCATGACTGATGAAAGGACAGATATGTCTTGGAGAAAGTGCCGTAATGGTGCTCCTTGGAGGTGAGGGTGGTGAAGGGTCACTTCACGTATTTTGGGCACATTGTTAAGAAGGCGTGTTCCTGGCAAAAGGCCACTATGATTGGAAAGGTGAGGATACACGAAAGAGAGAAAGATGTTCAGGAAGACTGACAGAGTCACACGTGGATCAGAGAGGATGAGGATGGCGCAGAAGAGGACCAGGTCCAGAGCTGTTTTTCACAGGGTCACTGAGTCGTAGCCAACTCAACAGCGCCTGTCTACAACATGCAGATGACACAACCTTCCTTATGCTAAGTGAAGACCTGAAGCTCCAAGAAGATCAAAGACTACACCCTTCATATATGTTAGTTATCAACAAAAATCCTCACCACTGGACCATCAGGCAGCATCATGAGAGATGGAGAAAAGACTGAAGTTGTCAGCAATTTCATTTTACTTGACCCATAATCCACATCCACGAAAGCAGCAGTCAATAATCAGAAGATGTGTTGTGTTGAAAAAAACCTACTGCCAAAGACCTCCGCAAAGTGCTAAAGAGGAAGGATGTCAGTGTGAAGACTAAGGTGCACCTGACCCAAGTCATGGTAGTGTGGTACAGGTTGATTTTTCAAAATGCCCTTCCTCATCCTCGGTTCTGCCTTTCACCACATGGCTGGATAAGAATGTACCAATAGGGCACATGGGTTACTGATGAGAGGACTTGTCATTCTTGTCTTCTGTCCAGGTTTAAAGAGAGCAGGCTGAGTGGCAGAAAATAAGAATTCTGCTTACAGCAAGCAAGAGGCAGAGAATGCAGCACACATCTTTGGGGCCAGAGATTCTTGCAAGAGATGGAGAGAGATTGAAATTGAGACACAGCAGCTGCACTGAGGACCAGAGACTGATGTGGGACAAGGGTGACCAGGGGCTCAAGAGCCAGAGACAGGAGACTTTACCCAAGCTTGCTGGAAGACTTGGGCAGCTAGGGGCAGGGCAAGGGGGAAGGGGAGGCCATAACTGGCAAGACTAAGAAATGTGTAACACTGGCCTAAAGCCAAGAGGCTGAAGGTCAAAAGACCTGTGAGCATGCGTCAGAAATGGTCTGACTGAAAAAGTGAATCCTGTTTCCAACCTGAATTGTAACCTGTTGACTTCCTTCATAAACTCCATAAGCATAAGGATCTGGTGAGTTCTCTGTGGCCATTGCAATGGGTGAGTGGACCTGTAAGCAGTGTAGCGAGAGACCTGGCAGGGATGGTTGGTGTTTGGTCTGGTTGAAGTAGCTGCATGCGTATGGTTGTTGTTGTGGTTGCTGATCGACTTCAAGTCGAGCACGACTCATAGCGACCCTATCAACAAAAGTCCTGAAGCCCCTCTACAACTATTGACATTTATCAAAGTTCATAGTGTTTCTGGAGGAAAGTTATTTAGGTAGCGGATAACACTCCTGCATGAGCATGGGCCATGCCTAAATAGTTTTAATTTTTTTAAATTAATTTTTAAGCTTGGAAGCAGGAGTGGAATCCACTTCTGAAATGGCTTGCCTCCAGAAACTGTATGAACAGTGTTCAGGCCTTTATTCATAGGATCACTATAAGTCTATGACTTGACGGCACCAAACAACAACAACAACAACAATGAAAGTTTACAGAAACTTAGGATTTCCATTCATTCATTGCTGCACTTTTCTCCCTGCCCACCTCTCCCCTCCCAATTCACTCTTCTCCTTGAAAAGTAAAAGAAATATTTCATTGTTATACAATCTCTCCCCCAAGTCCACTCCACTATGCAGCCTTCATTCTGGACTCCTGTCATGACAATAATACCTAATCATATCTTCCTTTTAAACAGTTATCCCCCTCATCTTTTTCAATACAGTATACATTATTTATCCACTCTTTCTCAATTTCCCTCAACCCTGATATCAGTCCCATTTTACAACAGTGGCACTATGCAATATTGTCCTTTTGTGACTGATATTTCACCCAGAATAATGCCTTCCAGGGTTACCCATTTTGTGTAGTATTTCATGAGTTCCTTGTTTTTCAATGCAGCATAGTATTTCATTGTGTGAATGTACCACAGCTTCTTTATCCATTTGTTTGTTGATGGGCACTTGGGTTGTTACTAACTCCTTGCTATTGTGAAAAACATAACAATAAACATGGGTGTGCATATATCTGCTTGGGTGGCAGTTAATGGTCTCTTTGGGGATATTCCCAGTAGTGGAATTGCTGGGTCAAATGGTATCTCTATTTGCAACTTTTTGAGAAAGTGCCATACAGCCTTCCCTAGTGGTTGTACCATTTTACACTCCCACCAACAGTGAATAAAGGTTCAAGTTTCTCCACAACCTCACCAACATTTGTTGCTCGCTGTTCTGTTAAATTTTGCTATTCTTACTGGGGTGAGATGATATCTTACATTTGTTTTGATTTGCATCTCTTTTAGAGCTAGGGATTTTGAACATTTCTTCATGTGTTTGTTAGCCCTCTGAGTGTCTTCTTTGGTGAAGTGTCTCTTCATATCCTGTGCCCATTTTTCAACTGGATTATTTACATTTATCTTGTGGTGGTGGTGTCTAAATCTTAAGAAGTGGTTTTGTGCTGTGAACACTGTGGGTGAGGACTACATGTTCTAAGTCGCATGTTTTGTATGTACGTTGGACCATGAATAAGAGCAAAAGTTAATCCTGTTAAATTGTTGTGTTATGAAGAGCACTGAAAAGATCCACGGAGTCTGTCATGGAGGAAGAGCAAGCAGGAAGCCCCTCAGAGGTCGCGACTGTGAAGCCTGGTCTCACACACTCTGGGGATGTTATTGGAGGGGGCCAGGCCTTGGAGAGAAATACCATGCTGAGAATACTAATTGTTGTTATGTACCATTGTTGTGTACCACTGACCCATAGCTGACCCCCCAGTGGGTTAGTCACACAGGAGGAGACTGTCCAACTTTCTCTCACAGAGAATTGTGGATTCAAACCAGTGTCCCTGGGATTGCAGTGCAGATTCTTACCACGAGGCCACTAGAACTCGCCGTTCAGGGGACATTCAGGATATCTGATCCCAAGTTC
>NW_006399877.1:2559703-2578125 GCF_000299155.1 Elephantulus edwardii
CCGCCAGGCCTTTCTTCCTCCTCTGTCTCCATCAGGAAGCTCTGCTCAAAGCAGCTCCGCATCAGAGCCGCGCACAGGGCTCCGTGGGCGCCTGGCCGGGACTCGAACCCGGGTGTCCGCCGGGGAACCACTGCCCACACAGGAGGTGGAGACGCGGAAAGGAGGACGCTGGGCAAGTGGAGGCTTATTGTTTAATCACAAAGTGTCACCACGAGCATCTCAGCGGAAGCGGTGGAGCCGTCAGAGCAGCGGGGAGCGGGGCTCCATGACGGGAGAAGCAGAGCGAGGGGCCCACCTAACCCAGCAGAGGTGTCCCGCCACCTCCCAGCTTAGGGTCTCAAGGTGAAAGCGTGAGCGAGGGCCCAGGATCCTGCAGGTGTTGTTGCAGGCAGAGGGGGCTGGGGTCACCTTCTCGTTATGGAGGACAGAGGGCGAAGGCCCTATGCGAAGACAGTATACTGTACCGGCTTAGCCAGCCACAGCATGAGAAACACGAAGCCCAGGCCCCCCAGGAGGGACATCAGGAAGACGGGGCATAAGAACTTGCTGTGCGGGTAGTCGAAGGGGCAGTCGTCATTGTGTTCATCTATGTCTGACAACAGGGGTCGAGGGCGGCCCACCTTGGGGTTGGGACATTCACAATCCAGTGTTTCAGCCACCTTTTTGAGACACTCGGTGAGGGCTTCATAGTTGCTGCAGACAGAGAAGAAGCATCAGGCGTGGACAGACGGTGTGGACAGACGTGGGAGGCTCTCAAGCAGCTCCCACAAGGACCCCTCCCCCAGCCTTCCGCATCCTCAGGGAACCCAGCTGAGATGTGGGCCTTTCCTGGAGGTGAGAGTGCAAAGGGGCACCTGGAGTGCTCTCCCAGGGTCCTGCCTGTGCCCAGACCCTCGAAGAAGGGCTGGGACCAGCACCAGGGGTGCCATACACAAGGCATGATGGGGAGGGGCCTGGAGGCCCGTCCAGAGGGCAGTTTCCTCAGGGGACAGCCCTTCACAGCTTCTCATCCCTCCTCCCCGGTTTGTCACCGTCAGGCTGGAATTTCCGTCCTGGGTTGTCCACCAGGAGACACGGTGGTGCCTGGTGCAGTGGTGACGTGAGCTCAGCTACTAACCTAAATGTCAGCTGTTGCGACCCACCTGCCTCTCCCTGGGGAAAACGTGGTCAGTCTCCTGTGAAGACTTACAGACTGGAAACCAGATGGGGTCACCAGGAACTGGAACCAACTGATGACTGGGTTTACAGTTTTAAAAACTTTTTGCTTTAAGGAGCTCTGGTGACACTGTGGCTAGGGCACTTGATGGCTGAACGGTGTGGCGTTCTCCCCAGGAGAAAGGGAGGCAGCGTGTTCCTGCAAGGGTGACAGACCCCGCCATCTACGGGGCAGCTCTCCTCTGGCCTGCAGGGCTGCTCAGAGTCGGAACCCACTGAGCAGCATTGGGCTTCTCCCCCCAAACAGCCACTACCGAGGAGACACTGCCAGCTCACAGGGCGGACCATCCCCACAGGGTCTCCCAGGATGTAATCTTTTGGGAAAAAATGCCTCATCTCTATTCTTTCAGAGAGTGGCCGAAAGGAGGGTTCAGACCACTGACCCTTTGGTTAACAGTCCCTGACACTTGTGATTGGTTTGGTCTTCACTGCAGAATCTCTGGTTCACTGGGCTGCTAACTAGAAGGTTGCAGGTTCGAATCCATCCAGGGACATCTCAGCAGTAAGGCCTGGTGGTCTACCTCTGAAACCCCACAGAGCACCGCTGGGCTGTGATACACACTGGCCCCCTGTGCTGCTGTGCTGTAAGGAGGAGCCCCATGAGCTGGAGTCCACTTTGGACCTGCTGACCCCAAGCAGTGTCTCCCTGACCCTGTGGCCCGAGGGGCAGAGATCTCTCCAGAAGGCGATGTTGCCACCTCTGGGCTGGCCCTCCAGAACAGGGAGTGACCCTCACCAGGAAGCCGTGACACCCTATGCTGAGGCTGCGTGTTGGGCAGTCTTGGGACTGGGCCCTGTCTCCTGCAGCGTCCTTCTGGTCAGTAAAGCTTACACCCTGAATCAGTGGCCTGTGCCATCTCTGCCCATTACAGCCTGTTTACTCAGAAGTGACGGCAGAAAGAAGTAACCCCTCAAAGAGCAGGTGATCTTCTATCCAAAATAGCATAGTACTAGAATGCAGCACTCAAGCACCCTACTGACCCAAAGGTCAGCAATTCTAATCCTCCAGGGGTCCTCAGCAGAAAAACCCAGCAGTCTGATCGTGTGAAGATGACAGCTGTGGATCCCTGTGGAACACTTCTGCTCTGTTCTCACCTGTTCTGCCCACTTACAAGTGACCATTCCTGGATTCAAAGTCGTAAGGGATGGGCCGAGGGGGCAGAGTCAGCAGACATGTTCCTGAAGAGTGGGGGGTTCTAGTCCTCGAGGCCCCAATGCTAGACTGCTCTCGATTCCTCCGACACACTCAGGCCTCTCAGAGCAGCCCCAGCCTTCACCTCTGTTGGTGCAAGGCCCTTTCTACTCACCTGTCACTGCAGGTGTGGCAGGGGGGAAGCCCTCCGGAGCCTGACACATGCCAGGTGACGGCGTCACCCGTTGCTCCCCGTGACTGCACTGGGAACACAGGACTGGGGACACACAGCTCACCTTATGGTCCTGGGGAGGCCGTACGCCAGGTTGGCCAGCCAGTTGTTCTGGTTGCTCTCAAACTGGTAGAAGCAGTGGCTCGCGATGAAGGGGTTGTAGTTGCTAGTCCGGCTGTCAGCCGTCACTCGGAGCAGGTGCACTGTGGGAACGGGGTGGGCAGGATCAGTGTGCTGGCTGCCACACCACCTACCTAGTTCCGCATCCCCAAGGATGTTCCCACCATAGGCCTGGCCCAGCCCCTCCTCTGAGGCCATGCCCACTCAGGCCTCCAGCTCCTGGACCATGCCCCACCCCCCAGCCTTGCCTTGGAGGGAGCCGGGTACCACAGCCCTGCCTCAATGACCACAGTCACTCAAGTCCCTCGCATCACAGCCATGCCACTCACAGCAATCTGCAGTCCCACAAAGGTCCCTCCTCCAGCCACACCCCCGGCAGCCCGTTCCAGTCACTCCAGCCTTGAAGGCACACCCACACAGCTCCTCCCCCTCCACAACTGAGGACACCTTCAAGGATTCAGTTAAACCCGCCCCTGCTCCTCCAAAGACCGCCCTCTTCCCTGAAGGTGGTAGCCAAGAAACCGCTCCTGAGCAGTTCCACCGTCTAACACACGGGGTGCCATGAGTCCGAATCCACTGAATGGCTCTGGGTTTGGGGGGTCCTGACCAGTCCCTGCAGTGCCTGAGGGCGCCCCTGAGGCAAGCTGCTTCAGAGGCGACAGAAATGTGGGTGTTCACCCTGCACCAGCCCGAGGGGCACCTGTGCTCAAGGTGCTCTGGGCACTGCCGCCTGCTCTGGGGGGAAAGGGGCCTCGGGTCCCAGACAACAGCAGGGGACTCCGGGGTCACCTTCCACCCAAATCCCAGAGCAGTTTATAAGGTGAACAGAGGCACCCATAACTCAAAAGGGCACCAGTGAATGCTATTCTGCTTTCTTCAGTAAACCATTCATGAGACCAGCGGTCAGTATGTACCCCAAGGTGAAGACGAGACGCTATGGATGGAGGGGCAGGGAAGCCAAAGAATGGACACATGTTCTGGAAGC
Source organism: Elephantulus edwardii (assembly GCF_000299155.1). Taxonomy (NCBI): domain Eukaryota; kingdom Metazoa; phylum Chordata; class Mammalia; order Macroscelidea; family Macroscelididae; genus Elephantulus; species Elephantulus edwardii. The sequence continues at coordinate 2,563,388 of NW_006399877.1, forward strand.
CGTCCCCGTCTCAGGGGGTCACCCCCACTAACCCGCATTCGATTCTGACTCATGGTGGCCGTCCAGGCATGGCTTTCTGAGGGTGTATCGTGTTTGCTTGTCCTTAGTCAGATCCACGTGTGGTCATAGGTGCTGTCCCTCTCACCTGTCCCAGGCTGCAAATCTTTACAGGAGCGCACTGCCTCATCGTTCCGTGGCTGAGCCGGTAGTGGATTCAAACCACTGACGTTTTGGTTAGCAGCCACCATGAAAACCTCTACACCACCAGGGCTCCTTGTCATAGAACAAGTTGTATAGAGAGTGTTAAATGGGAATCTAATTTGCTAGGTAAGTTCTAACTTAATATAGATATAGAGATACACACTCATTATTTTCCAAGAAGGGTAAGTGAATGAAATGACGTCAGTAGCAAGAGCAGTCTGGGTAGTTTGGTGACTACGCATTCTACTCGGGGACTAAAGATGGCGATCTGTTCCTACCTGGCACCCTTCCCACCCCCACATGGTTCCGAATGGTCACCTCTGTCCAGGCACAGAGCTCACCGCGTTCTGCAATGTTTACCACCCAGAGTGCAATGTTAACAAGAAACAGTCATAGCAGATGCGAGCTGCAGCCCGAGTGACCGAGGTGGTGTGCATAACCGTCTGGGGCAGAAGGGCCGTGTTAAGTGCACCACTGATGACACCACCGGACAGCCTAAGAAGCTCTCGCAGCCCAAACCGGCCCCCGTGGGGACACAGTTGTCCTTAAGCTGTGGTGGGTCATCCTCGAGGAGGACGTGTGTGGGCGACTGTGAAATCCAGGAGGGGATGAACGTGGAGCTTTATTACCGAGAAGACAGAATTCCTTCTTCTCTTAGCCTTCCCTCCCCCACCACTATCTTCACTGTCAGGGACCCTTATGTTTAAAGACATTAATAAAAGCTTAGATGCTGAAAAAGTAAAAACAAACAAGCAGTGAGTGTGGACCTGTCCCCGGGACGATGGCCGTCCTCCATGTACCCGAATGCGTGTGTGTGTGTGTGTGCATTCATTAGCAATAACGGCCACCACTACAGGTGACCACGGGCGTCCTGCAGGTTTCCGCACATCTCCAAGTCCATGGTGGTGATCCTGGACCCTAAACACCTCGGTTGCCAGGTGCTGGCTTCCATCTGGTGTCCCCAAGAGCGGCCGGCTGGCCAGGGAGCCCGCGCCCCCAACCACCAGTGCCCAGGTGTGTCCCTGTGCCCGCGATGCGCCGGTCCCTCGGGCCACTGTCGTGCGCGGTGCAGGCGCCCCTACTCACCCAGGAGCAGCCCGAGGCCGCACTGCAGGAGAGCCCGCGCCATGGCGCACAGCGAGCCGCTCCGAGCCCTGAGCCCGGGAGGAGCCGCGGCCGCGGGAGGACGCAGGCAGGAGGCTGCACGGAGCGCCAGGAGCTGCAGCCCGAGGCTGGAGGCAGCAGGATGGCGCAGGAAGATGGAGAGGGGCGGGCTGCGCAGTGCGGCAAGGACGGCGGGGCGGGGCCGGGCGGCACGTGCGCGGCGCTGACAGCTGGGGGCGCTGTGGCCACGACCAGGGCGAACCGCGCTGTGCGGGTTCGGGACCCGCTGATACCTTACCAACCCGGGAGGGTGTCCCGTCGGCGCATTTCACGGGGGACACGGGGGTGGGGGCAGCCCCTGCTCGGTCCTGATTCAGGCCGCTGCTGCTTCCTGCTCAGCTTCTCCAAAGGTCATTGCATCCTCGTCCATCCACCTCTGGAGGCACACACTGGGGATCCGCGGAAAACAGAGCCGTCACCCGGGAGAGAGGCTCAGGACGGGACCCACGGAAACCTACCGGACCTGGGAAGGTCTCCCGTCCACGCCGAGGGGCAGACTCTCATGGGGATGGGCACTTGCTGGGTCTCCGGTTCTGGCCCAACTTCGTGCCCAACTTATCAAAATGTGGACCTTTCTCTCTCGAAAAACTGGCCCAGGACCTGGAGTGCGCGCTGTGATCACATGAGGACACCGTGAAAGGACACACTGGACCGAATGCACCGTCCATACACACAGGGCCCGGACCTCGCCAGGACCTGGCCCTAAACGTGGGCGCACGGAGCGCTGAGGGTCTGAGGGTAGAGAACACGTTCTGTGGATTCCATGGAGAACCACCAGCTGGGTCCCCACATTTAATCTGGAGAGAACAGACTCAGGGCGACCCCTGGATGCTGAGTTCGCAGGTGTGATCCAGAGTAGAGGGCCCCACAAACCGGGGGCCTCAAGCACCTCAGGGGATAAACCCTGGTGGGTTACATAGAACGGTGATGTTGTGCTGAGAAATAAGACCCCCCCCACCCGGGGGAGGCCTGGTGGACCCTGAGCACGGCGGTCCCCTGGGCATCTGTAGCTCCCGCATCGCACACAGCGCCCAGGGTGGTGGCTGCGTGGGCTCAACCCGCATGCCCTCCTGCAGTGGCCGCCCGGTGACCGAGCCCTGGGATCTGCTGTCCCCTGGGACCGACAGGATGCACCCTGGCCAGCACACACCGCAGGCAGGGAGGTCATTCAGGGCCGAGGAGGACTAATGGGAAATGGTTAGGCACCAGGCACGCCCACATCTGAAAAACAGGGTGTTCTGGGGGTCAGAAGCTACTCTGCTGGGGGTGGGTCTTCTCTCTTCCTTCAGCTCAGGGCACCACTCCATCAAAGTGTCAGGGGCCCGCAGCTCATCTCCACCACCAACTGTCGATTTGTGCCCAAAATTCGGGGGTTCTGGGAGGCCAGGCTGGCGGGGAGTGTTCCCAGCAGGTTCTAACAAGGCAAAGGTGACTGTACCAACATGGGATTCCCCAGCTAATGACCTCCATGTCTGCACCTGATGCATGAGGGAGGCACCTAACAAATCCCAGATGCCCCCACCCCAGGCAGTTATATGGGACACTCAGACTTGAAGCCTCAGCCACAAGTGACAAAGCAGTTCCCCCCAACCCTGGACTGGGACAGATGTGCAGATCACCCCACTGATGGCCACTAGGCCAATGGTGGGAGCACATGTGAGTGTAGGGACACCCTCTAAACTGTGAAGGACCAGGAGCGTGCCCGACCCCCAGAGGGCCACTGTACCAGGAAGAATACACAATGCATTGTGGACTGTCCCCTGAAGTATTCTGAGTGTCTTCTTGATAGGGCTGAATTGGTGAAGGACAGCATGCTTGAAGAGCGATGACCCTTGTGGGGAGTGGCCGAGACGGTGGCTGCATGGAGGGCTCCAGCCGAGCAGAGACTGTAAGGAGGGGACAGCACCAGGCTGGGGTGGCGAGAAGTCACAGGAGACAGCGCGGACCCAACAACGGCTGTGGCATCTCTGCCGTTCCCTGTAGAGACAGGTCAATCCAGAAGTAAGCGAAGCCAGCTATATTTGAATTCTTTTCTGGATTTTTTCTTTAAGCAGTTTTTGCTTGTGTGCATGTTTGCTAGTTTGAATTGGTTTTGCATGCTTATGTTTGTTTAAAAACGTTCATCTTAAAAAAATAAAAATTTAAACAAACAAACAAACAAAAAAACCGTTCATCTTCCATAGATAGAAGAATACAATGTTGGTACTGTGTTGTGGACAACCAGACTTCTATTCAACTGCTGGTCTTTGAAGAATAAATATTTACTTATTTATTGAGTAAAAAAAAAGTTCTTTTTCAGTCAAATTTAGAAATAATTTTGGTTTTCATTTATTCTTAGACATTTTTAGAACATGAATTAGTTATTAAATGGAATTAACTATACTGTCTTCATCTCCTCTTTATTATCTATTTCCTTTCCCTTCACCCAACCTATAATTTTATCACCTAGTTCATCCCTTCCCATCTTTTTAGGTCATCCAAGAATGATTCTGTGTGCAAAGCTTTCTTGACTTTCCCCTTGAGGAGGACAAGAGTTCTAATCTCTCCTCACCCTCCCCTCCAGTTGTTAGCTGCTATTACTGACACTGCTGTTTTTGCTGGGGTGAGATGGTAGCTCAGTGTTGTTTGATGTGCAAACAGAGAAAGAAGACAAAAGTGGGTGTCAGAAGAGACTCTGGAAATTGCACTAGAATGTTGAAAAGTCAAAAGAGACACAATGATGAAATAAAAGGGATGAACAGAAGATTTCAAAGGGCAGCTTGAGAAGACAAAGCAAAGCATTATAATGAAATGTACAAAGAGCTTGAGTCAGAAAAATAAAAATCGAAGAACTTACTCTGTGTTTCCCCGAGCTGAAAGAACTGAAAAACAAATTTAAGGCGCAAGTTCCAATACTGAAGGATGCTCTGGTCAAAATCTTGAATAACCCAAGAAGCATCAAAAGAAAATAGAAGGAACACACCGAGTCACTATACCAAAAAGAACTGGCTAATACAGAACCATTTCAGGAAGTAGCATATGATCAATAAGCTGTGGTGGTAACAGAAGAAGTTCAAGTTGCATTGATTGAAGGCACAGGGAAAAAAAATAAGGATCCAAGAATTGATACAATATGAATGGACATGATCCAACCAACAGATCCAGACTGGATGTGCTCACCAGGTTGTGCCAAGGCATCTGGAAGACAGGTACCTGACCAAGTGACTGGAAGAGATTCATATTTGTTCCCATTCCCAGTAAAGGTGAGCCAACACAATGTGGAAATTACTGAACATTATCATCAATATCACATGCAAGCAAAATCTTGAAGATTATGCAAAAGCAGCTAAAATAGTACATCAGCACTGAGTTGCCAGAAGGGAGCTCTGGTGGTTTAGTGGCAAGAGTCTACCCTGTAATCCCGAAGGCACACGGTTTGAATCCAACAGATGCTCAGCTGGAGAAGGAGAGGCAATCTCCTCTCGTGCCAAATAACAATACGCCCCCTCCCCCCATAAAACAGCCACTGGATTGCCATAAATTCAAGCTGGATTTGGAATAGGCTTTGGCATCAGGGATGTCACTGCTGATGTCAGATGGATCTTGGCTGAAAGCAGAGAATATGAGAAGGAAGTCTGTGTTGTCTTGACCATGCAGAGGCATTTGACTGTGTGGATCACAACCAATTCTGGACAGCACTAGGAAGTTAGGGAGTCCCCCAACACTTAACTGGACTCATGGGGAACATACACATAGACTAAGAAGCACTTCCCCCAACAGAACAAGAGAACACTGCATGGTTTCAAATCAGGAAAGGTGTGCGTCGGAGTTGTAACCTTTCTCTCGGTATCTATCCAATCTGTATGCTGAGCAAATCATTCTGGAGGATGAATGCTGTGAAAAAGAAGGTGGCATCTGGTTTTGAGGAAGACCCCTCAACAACTGTGTCAGGCAGATGACACAACTTTGCAGAAAGTGACGAAGATTTGAAGGACTTGCAGAAGATCAAAGACTACATCCTTCAATATGGACTACATCTCAACATCAAGAAAATGGAAATTCTCACCACTGTACCAATGTTTAACATCATAATAGATGGAGAAAAAACTGAAGTTGCCAATGTTTTCCTCCGTGGTAGCAACAGGAAAGAAATCAAAAGGCATGTTGCATTAGGAAAAACTGCAGCCAAACACTTCTCCAAGAGCTAATCAGTAAGGCTGTCAGTGCAAAGACTGAGGAGTGCCTGATCTAAATAATGGTCTTTTCAATTGCTTCCTATGCGTCTGAAAATAGGAAAAAGAATAAGGATGACAGAAGAATCAATGCCTTTAAAATGTGGTTTTGGAGAGCAGTACTGACTATCCCACGACTGCCAAACAAGCAAACAAGTCTCTCTTGGAGGAAGTGCGGGCAGCTGTTCCTCAGAAGCAAAGACGGTGGAAATTCACACACTTGGGGTCTGCTGTCAGGAGAGGCCAGTCCTTGGAGAAGGACATTATCCCAGGAGATGAGGGAGGGAGGTGGTATCAGAGAAAGTAGGGAGATCCTCAGGACGGACGGACACAGTGCCAGCAAAGTGGGCTTGGGCATGGAGATGAACAGGACGGCAAAGGGTGCAGGTTCCGATATGCTGTTCCCAGGGTGGCCCTGAGTAACAGTCAACATGGCAGCACAGAGGCAGTGCCTAGCCCTCACTGCAGGACACCGGGGAGCTTCAGTCTCCGTGCCTTGTTGTCGGCTGTGACGCCAGAAAGCTCGTGGGTGCTTCCTTCTTCCCTGTCGCTTTGTGCCTGGACTCCTTCGCCTTTCCACATCAAGTTGGTAAGAACTTCTTGTCTATGAAAAATGATGAATTCTTCCTCCTGTGTTAGTATGGGCAGGCAGTGGATTTTTAAAACTGTCCATTTCCTGTGGATTTCCAAATGTGTTGGAGGAAAGTTTTTAATGGTTTTGCATTATTATCCTTTTTCTTTCATTTGGTTCTGTTGATGACATCATCCATTTCTTATTTGTGTTATTTTTGCCTTCTCCATCTTTCCCTTTGTTAGATTTACCAAAGGCCCTCACCCTGCTCCAGCTCCTGCACTCAGGGCGTGACCCTCCCGGGTCCCCATGAGGGCTGTCCCTTCACTCCACACCAGGCAGCGAGGCCCAGGGAAACCCAGCAGCCCAGCAAGGCACCAGCTGCGGACACGAGGACAGGCAGGTCTGAATCCAGAAAGCTCGGCCTCAGAGCCTGCGTTCTGAATCATTCCACTAGAGAGGCCTTGAGTGAGCTCAGATACCTGCAGTCAAAACGTCCAGGCCTGTCAGTGCCCAGCGGGCAGTGAGACCTGCGAGAGCCGGAACCTGTGTAAGGCAGATACACAAGGACTGCCAGCACACCCGGACGGGAAGCTGGTTAAGACAGCACCCTGCCAAATGTGGAAAACTCTCGAGACCTGGAAAACCAGGCCGGACGCCCAGTTCTGAGTCTCCCACATTCTCTGATGTGTCAGGTAACCGCTGTGGACAGTAAGGACCCTGTGGTTCAGGTACACGGAGTTCTTTGTCAGTATTAGGCTGGGTTCTCTACAGAAGCAAAATCAATGAAACTAAGAGACAGGAGAAAGATTAATTTCAGGGAAACTGTTTGTGGCTACTAGGGGGCGTCCCAGGTCTACAGGTCAGCCCTCAAGCTGGAGGTGGGTTGGGGGGCAGGTCCCCTGAAGCCAGGCAGTACCTCAGGCTGTTTGTCAGCAGTCTCCTGGCATCAAAGGCTGACACAGCCAAATGCCCTTGTTGGAAATGGGTTGGAGACACTGGCATTGAAGACAGAGTCCAAGGTGAGCCAGCGCAAGCCCCTGACTGTGGTGTGATAGCCAGACCTGTGGGCTGTGTTACCACAGCTGGCCATCAAGGTGAGCCTGAGCTGTTCATAGGCCCAACCGAAAGTTGTCTAGCTCTTAGCCAGTGAGTTCAAGAGTCCATACAGGCCCTGCCGTGAGGAGAGGATCTCTACTCAGATAAAGCTAATCCTGTTGTGACAGACACGCTGGGAATCACCCAGTATCCACCATGACAGGGTTAAGTGTGTAAATCACGTGACAAGATTGCCCAACTTTCTTCCACAGAGCAGCTGGTGAATTTGAACTTCACAGCTTTGTGTTGACATTGCAATTCCTTGCCACTTGGCCACAGAGCTCCCTTACTAACATGGTAGGGGTTCCCACTGACAGCACGCAGAAGTCACCCTGGCCTGGGGCTCCCAGACGCCATGACACCCAGTATCCACCATGACAGGGCTTATGGACGCTCATTGCACAGACGTCACTGTCCCCTCAGGGTCCACACTCAGGGGAGACCCACTCTGTGACCCCCCTCAGCTCATCTGAATCTCTGTCTACAGGAAACAGCTGCACTAACAGCCCCCGGCCCCACTCACACACGTACTCACACTTGGGGAGGTGGAGGCCGCGCTGGCCCGTCTCCTGCAGGTCTGTGGACCATCTTTCTCGGCCTTTCCCAGCGTCCACAGGTGCCTGTGGTCCTTGTCCATCCCCCTCCTGTTCCGTTCTTCCATCCAGCGACACCGGGGCTGCTGCTCCTCACGGTGCCGTCTCCCTGCTGGCCTCTTCCTCCTCCTCTTCTGCTGTGAAGGACTCAGGTGCTTAGATCAGGCCCACCTGGGCAGCCCACGCTCATCTTCCCGTCTCCAGGCAGCCAGGAGCGCACCTGCACCTGAGACTCATCACCTGCACATGCTGATCCCCTGTAAGCGAGGTGGGGGGGGGCGGATGTGCTCACCTGCTGGTTTCTGGAGAGCAGGTTCCCTTTCGCGTTTACTCCTCATAGACTGTGCTTCTGGACAAGGTGGGCATCAGTCTCTCTCCCAACCTCAGCGCTTTCCTACCAGAACCAAAGCTTCTTTTCAAGCTCCCAGCGCCTCTCACGGACAGATGACTCAGTAAGGAAGGCAAACACAGCTGATTTCCACTTATCTTTGCAAAAACCGTTTCACCAGTTTTTCACTGCAATGAAGATGCGGTGGGGACTCTGGCTGGAGAGTGTGTGAGTGGCTCCCCAGCACACCGCAGGCTGAGGCCCGGTGGCTTTGTGAACCCACCACGAGAAGTTCACCAGCTGCCACCACACTGAGGACGTGATAAAGCCCAGGTGACGGAAACAATCTCCACAGATGAGTGTTGTATACTGTTAGATGCCTAGGTGTTGGCTATGACTGACAAGAGCTGGTCCCTGTTACCCTGTGCCATTGCCACCAGCAATCTCTGCCATGTCCAAGGCCACTGCTCTAGCCACCGTGTCCATCCAGCTCACGCAAGGTCCTCCTCTCTTTCACTGACCCTCCACCTTTCCCAGCATGCCTCCCAAGTCCTCTTCCAAGGCCTAACCCCTCCTGACAGCACGTCCAACGCATGTGAGATGACACGTCACTGTCCATCCCTCTGAAAGACACCCTGGTTACACTTCCTCCAAGAGGTATCTGTTATTCCTTAGGTGCTGCGTGGACGAGTCAGCGATCTTCACTGACACCACCACCCAAAGGCATCAGTTCTTCTTCAGTCTTCCTTATTCACTGTCCAATTTTCACATGCATATGAAGCAACCGAACTGCCAGAGAGACCTACATAAATCAAAATATACCATGCTTACGGATGGCAAGACCTAACACTGCGAAAATGCCAATACTGCCAGCGGCAGTCTACGGTTACAATGCAACACAGATCCCGATCCCATTACTATTTCCAAAGAGAATGAAAAAGTCATCACCAACTTTCAGTTGAATGGAAACAAGACCGGACAAGCTGGCTGATACAGAAAGACTAGGCTGAAGTTTACAACTCCCGGTCTCTGAACCGGTCTCTAAACCAGCCTGGTACTGGTGGCCTGACACAGAGGACACAGACCAATGGCACAGATCTGCTGCTGTTGTTGTTATGTACCATGGACTTGGAACTGACTCACTGCTGACCTGCTAGCAGGTGTTCAGGGACAGGAAAGTACACAGGAGGGCACTGTCCTTCTCTCTCCCAGGGAGGAGCTGGCAGACTTGAACTGCTTTCCTCTGGACTGTCAGCACAGCGCCTCACGACTAACACATTGATAAAATCTATTAAATGGGGAAATAAAGCACTTGAACAAACCGTGCTGGCAAAAAGGAGTATCTATTTGCAGAAAATGGAAAGAAAATCCACACTTTGCACAACTGACAAGAATTAACTCCACCTGATCAGGGAGCAAGGCTTACAGCTAAAACGAAAAATTAAAGGAAATAATGGAGCCAATGAGAAGCCCTAGATCAATGGCATAAATGTGATGTGCCGTCGACTACAATTCGTAGTGACCCTACGCACAACAACTCCTAATCCTGCCATGTCCTGAGACAATCTCATTGTCTCCAACACACCTAATCCCATTACCCCCGTTACTGAGTCAGTCCATCTCATCCAGGGTCTTCCTCTCCTGCGCTGTCCCTCCACTTTTCCAAGCATGATGCCTTTCTCCAAGGACTGGTCCTTCCTGGCAACAAGACCGAAGTATGTGAGACAGAGCGTCAGAATCCTCGCCTCCAAATAGTAGTTAGCTTCACTCTCTCCAGAACAGAGCTGCTGTCCTCTTGGCAGTCCACAGTATGTTCAACACTCTTCTCGAGCACCACAGCTCAGAGGCACTGATTCTTCTGCTTGTTTCCTGAAACATCCCAGCTGCTATCCCCTCAGTTCCTGGAGCCTTATTTTTTGTCACAGCCTTGAGTGCAGCTTGGGCTTCTTCCTTGAGCATCACTGGTTTTTGATCTTATGTTCCTCTGAAATGATTGTGTCAACTAATTATTTTTCGTACAGTCGATGACTGTGTATTTTTTCCATCTTCTTTTGATGCTTTTTGCATCGTCCAATATGTATTATAACTGGATGCTTACATGTCCCCAGTTCTTTAACCTTTAAAACCACCAATCATGTTTTGCTCTTTAGGTTTCCTAACTCGAGCATATTTCACAACAACAATATTCACTAAGACAGCAAACAAGTGCTGGAGAGGGTGTGGAGTGACTGGAACTCAGTACACCACTGGTGGGATGAAAATGGTACAACTCCACAAGGATCCATGAAGCACGACACAGCGTGGATACACCTTGATAGGATCATGAATAAAATGGTGCTATGTAAAACAAGCCGATTATAAGAAGGCAATGCTGAGATGAGACCAGGATTATAAAAAGCCAAGGAACTGGTTACTTACAGATAAGACAGAATCAATCATGGAGGGATAACAGATTTAGGAGAGGGAGGCGTAAAAATTACTAATTAGGTAAGTTTTGTGAAGAGAAAGGCAATATACAATAAGGAGTATATTAGGCACCGTCCTTAATTTGTTAATGACACTTTAGGTAGTAAAACAAAACGTCTATGAATGACTGTAAGAGAAACGATTTGTAAATGTTCATTTCCATGAAAAAAACCCCATGAGTAAATAATGGCTTTTGCTGCTGTTGTGCACCCGGACTCTCCGGCAGGATTTCAGGGGCAGTACAGCACACAGGGGCTGGCCTTTCTCCCGTACAGCAGCTGGCGAACCACGTGCCTTTGGGTTGACAACAGTTTCTTACCACTAGTGCCACTAGCTATTGTTGTTGTTGTGTGCTGTCAAGTCACAATCGACCCATGGCTGACTCAGCAAGTTTTCAGAAGCAGTTAGTTAATCTCACAGGACGAGACTGCCTACCCTTCTCCAATGGAGCAGCTGGTGGATTTGATCCATGTGTCTTCAGGATTGCAGTGCAGTTTCTTACCACTAGGCCACCAGAGCTCCTAGAGAAATAAAACAAAAATCACTCTGACTACTCTACTGGCACAGAGAGAGCGCTAAAGAGGAAATAAGAAAAGTCAATAGTCATTTAGGAGTAACTCTACGATATCCTATACAAAGAAAACCACCAAAACATTTTTAAGGAATCTAAAGAGACCTATACCAATTGAAGTATTTCAGATAACAGATGTTGCCCTGGATGTGCTCACCAAGTTGTGCCAAGAAATCTGGAGAACAACCACTTGGCCAACTGACTGGAAGAGATCTACATTTGTTCCCATTCCAAAGAAGGGTGACCCAACTGAGTGTGGAAACTACAGAACAGTGTCATTGATTTCACATGCAAGCAAGATTCTACTGAAGATTATCCAAAAACGATTAGAACAGCACATCAGCAGAGAATTGCCGGAAGTCTAGGCTGGGTTTAGAAGGGGTCGTGTTACTAGGGATATTGTTGCTGATGTTAGATGGATCTTGGCTGAAAGCAGAGAATACCAGAAGAATGTCTATCTGTGTTTCATTGATTATGCAAAGGCATTTGACTGTGTGGATCATAACAAACTGTGGCTGACTCTGAGAAGAATGGGAATCCCAGAACATTTAATTGTGCTAATGCGAAACCTATACTTGGACAAAGAGGCAGTAGTCAGAACAGAGCACGGTAACACTGCATGGTTCAAAATTGGGAAGGGGGTGAGCTCTGGTGGCCTACTGGCAGGAAACTGTACTGCAATCCCAGAGGTGCGTGGTTCAAATCCACCGGATGCTCTGCTGAAGGAGAAACAATCGCCTCCTGTACCAGTCAGATCCAATTTGATGGTACACACATTAAAAAAAAAATCAAAATTGGGAAGGGTGTACACCAGGGATGCATCCTGTCTCCATACCTTTTCAACATGTATGCAGAGCAGATTATCTGAGAGGCTGGGCTCTGTGAGGAGAATTGTGGCATCAGAATTGGTGGAAGATCTATTAACAATCTGCATTATGCAGATGACACAACCCTGCTTGTTGAAACTGAGGAGGACCTCATGCACTTGCTGCAAAGGGTCAAGGACTGCAGCCTTCAGTATGGACTAAGGCTCAATGTCAAGAAGACAAAGATTCTCACCACTGGACCAATTGGCAGCGTCAGGATGGATGGCGAAGAGATTGAGATTGTTCACAGCTTCAGTTTGCTCGGCTCCACAGTCAACACTCTTGGCACCAGCAGTCAGGAAATCAAAAAGCGTATCGTGATGGGAAAGTCTGCTGTTAGGGACCTCTCTAAAGTACTCAGGATCAATGGTGTCTCTCTGGAGACTAAGGTGCGCCTGATACAGACCATGGTCTTTGCAATTGCTTGTTATGCATCAGAGAGTTGGACAATGACTAGGGAGGACAGAAGGAGAGTGGATGCCTTTGAGCTGTGGTGCTGGAGAAGGGTACTGAATGTACCATGGACTGCCAGGAAAACAAACAGATTCATCTTGGAGAGGATTAAACCAGGCTACTCCTTGGAGGCAAGGATTCTGGGGCTTCGTCTGACATACTTTGGACATGTTGCCAGGAGGGACGGGTCCTTGGAGAGGGACATCATACTTGGGAGGGTGGAGGGACAGCGCAGGAGGGGAAGACCGTCTATGAGATGGATTGATTCGGTGACTGGGGCAATCGGGATGGGTGTGTCAGAGGCGGTGCGGTTGGTGCAGGATAGAGCAGGGCTTAGGGCTGTTGTGCATAGAGTCGCTATGAGTTGCAAACGACTCGACGGCACATAACAACAACAACAAAGAGACCTATACAAAGAGAATATGTCATGTCATAGACTGGCACACTCAATACTGTGACAAGGGTGCTGTCATCAAAAGTGAGCTAGAGACACAATGCAACCCCATCCATAACCCACCATCATTCTTCAAAGAGAGGAAAAGGAAAGAGCCCAGGGAAGCAGAGCATTGCGACCAGCAATAGTGCTCAAGCAGCTTGGCTCGGCGCCAGGAACGCAGACTTGAGAATACACCCACCTAGCTGACAACTGAGGGGAGCTCTGGTGGGTAAACGGTGGGGAGCTGTGCTGCAAATTGAGAGACAGGTGGTTTGAAGCCACCAGCTTCTCCGAGGGAGAAAGACAGGCAATCTCCTCCTGTGCAATTTACAGCCTCTGAAAACGCACTGAATTTTGAGTCAGTTCTGAGTTGACAGCCCATAACAAAACATGGACAACTGACTGTTAACAATGTAATGACATCTTCTCAGTGGGGAGAACACTGCAGGCTGCGGACACCCCCTGAGTGAGAGGAGGCGCGTGGACGTGAAGCTGGGGAAGTGCCCAGCGGGATACTGACATGGGACATCAGCCCAGCAGCACTGTGGGAGTGTTCCAGCGAGGCTACCGCAGGGACCACAACAGTACACCAGCGCTCTGCAGCAACCCACCGGCGCCAAGGCCACTCCATTCAGGCAGCGGCCAGTCCTCCAGCTGCTCCTCAAGGGAGCGACGGACAGTCTCCTCCCTCGTGAAATGCTACGGAGGGCCAGTCAGCTATGCGCCAGCTCAGACTCAAAAGTAATGTGGTTTGGGGTCTTTTTTCATCAAAAGACTTCTCCGAAAGAGTAAAAAAAAATAATCTAAAAATGGGGGGGGGTTAAAAATATACGGCAATGACACATCTGAAAAAGGCCTCATCTCTAGAATTTATATAAAAAAATTCAATACATCATCTAGAACAAGGTCAACAAGCAAATCACAGAATAGGCAGTGTCTGAAGACACTCCATCAAAGTCGTTCAGAAGACCAAGAAATGCATGAAGTCATGCTCAAGTTCATGAAGAATTAGACACAGATCAAAACAACATGAAAAGGTCATCTCCCGCTTGCAACAATGGCAAAGTTCAACAGCACAGTAACACATCTGACCTGGGTGTGGGGAGCCTGAACTCTCGCGGTACCGGTGACGTAACATGGTACAGCCACCGTGGAAGCCAATGGGGCTCTTTTTAAAAAACACTGAAAATGGAAACAACCATTTGATCCAGCAATTCCATCACCCTATCTTAGAGCAGCAGGAGCTGGGTGTGGACCACGCTCTGCGCCCACGTGCGGCCCGGCCTCCTCTCAGTCCCCTGCTCTGAGCTGTCCGCCGACAAGCCCACGTGGCAGGGTCACCCCCGCCTCTGACCCCTGTGCACCCGGGAACGCAAGTGGTCAAGATGGTCATCTGCTCGGACAGGGCGCACCCGGGGCGACCTGCCCTCCCGCAGGGCCACCCCGCTTTTCAGCAGACGCTACAGGTCCTCTGAGCCCAGGTCCCTCTAGGAAGCTCGGGGCCCCCAGACCCCGCCGGCCACGCCCCCTAAAGGCCCAGGCCCCCTTTTCCTGCCGCGGTGTGCGATCCCGGGACAGTGTGGGGACACGAGGGGTGGACACGGCCCAGGAGGGAGGGGCTAACCCAGAGCCTGGCCATACACGGTGCTGGTCCGAGGCCGACAGTCCAGAAGGGCTGGCCTTGCACCCCAGTCCTGACCAGGCCATGCTGGGGGAGGGAGAACACAGCGTCGGGGTGCTGGGGGCGGACCCCCATCAGCCACCTAGAAGGGCTGGGGGC
>NW_006399877.1:2578535-2587049 GCF_000299155.1 Elephantulus edwardii
CCCAGGTAGGACCCCACACGACCCTGCCAGCTTCCGCGCCGTCCTGGGGACCCGGGACCCCGGGAGCTGCCCGCGGGGAGACCGCCAGGCCTTTCTTCCTCCTCTGTCTCCATCAGGAAGCTCTGCTCAAAGCAGCTCCGCATCAGAGCCGCGCACAGGGCTCCGCGGGCGCCTGGCCGGGACTCGAACCCGGGTGTCCGCCGGGGAACCACTGCCTGCAGGGGAGGTGAAGACGTGGAAAGGAGGACGCTGGGCACGTGGAGGCTTATTGTTTAATCACAAAGTGTCACCACGAGCATCTCAGTGGAAGCGGTGGAGCCGTCAGAGCAGCGGGGAGCGGGGCTCCATGACGGGAGAAGCAGAGCGAGGGGCCCACCTAACCCAGCGCAGAGGTGTCCCGCCACCTCCCAGGACATCTCTGAGGTTCTCAAGGTGAAAGCGTGAGCGAGGGCTCAGGATCCTGCAGGTGTTCTGGGGTGCAGGCAGAGGGGGCTGGGGGCTGCCTCTTGGGTGGGCAGCGGGTGCCTGGATGGGGGTTGCGTGGGGACACAGAGGAGCCCCTCCCTTACGCGCTCTGGTTCTGTTTCTTGGTCTTGGACTCGATTATTCGGAACATCCACAGGACGGAAACCACGGTGATGAGGAAGGGCACCACGAAGAAGGGGCAGGTGAGCATGCCGTGGGGGTAGTCGAAGGGGCAGTCTGTGAAGGGCTCTTTGAGGGACTCTTTGGCCGGCTCCTCATAGTACTCCCCACACATGCACTTCGGGGCCTCGCGCTCATCTCGGGTGCACTCCGTGAACTCCCTGTAGATTCTGCAGACACAAAGGCATTTTCTGGGTGGCAGAAGGCTGCAATATCACTCCTAGAAGCTGCCCTGCCAGGGCCTCACCATCCCCAGGGACTGCAGTCCAGACTTGTGTCCACTTGGAAGTGAGGGTGCTGGAAGGAGGGCTGTGGCCGCAAGGCTAAGGTGGTTGACCCAGGGATGGTAGGATTGGGAGGGGCACAGAGGGAGGTGAAGCATGGGAGTCCCATACCCCACCCCCAGGACCCACTGAGAAGTGAGTGAGGCACGGTACCCATCAGCACAGTCCTAGGTGAGTGCAGGCGTCCTGGTTTTGGGGTTCCTGGTGGTGCAGATGTTAAACATTTGAGCCCTAATGCAGCGCACCCAGAACCCCGCAGAAGCAAGTCCTGGGGATCTATTTCAGGAAGGTCCAGACCCACTGCTGCCGAGGGGTTCTGGCTCAGGGCAACCCCATGGGAAACACCTGCCCGCCGGCGGCTTTCACCTCCACAGCAGTGCGGCCTCTGCTTTCTCCATCAGAGAACCACCTCGCGCCAGGGAGGGGTTTCCCTTCAGAGTCTCCATTCCTCAGGCCAAGGGGCACAGTTCTGACCCACAGGCAGCATGATTCAATGCAGAATCAACTGGAAAGCTGTTTTTTAACTCTTTAACCTGAGCAACTCAGGAGTATATCAGTGTCTCAGTTTTTATCTCCCCTCCAGCCTGTGTACAAGCTTTAGCACCTTCCCAGCCTGCCACATGGGCTCAGGGCCACTTTCACGGGGCCTGAGGGTGCCTTCTGAGAGCTGATCACTGTGGCCCCACAGGCAGCCCCTCGCAGCTACCCCAGGGGCACCAGGCATCAGGGCACCGCCAGTGCTCAGGCCCTGTCCCTGTTCCCTCCTGTGCTTCTAGAAGCTCTTCTGGGTGTGCGGTGTGTGTGTGTGGGGGGGAGGGTCCAGCCTCTCTCTCAGGTGTGCTGTGTGGAGTTGGTGTCCAGCCTCTCTCCCAAGTGTGCTGTGTGGAGTGGGGGAGTCCTAGCCTGGTAAATGGTATCCTCTCTCTCCTAGGTGTACACGTGTGTGTGAGTGTGTAAGGACTGTGGACATCCTGCAGAACAAAATAAGTCAGACTCTTTTTTTTCTAATCGTAGAATGTCCCACGCAGCTCCCTGGACCTAGCCTGACGTGCCCTTTCCATCTGTAGACTGCGCTCTGGGTAAGTCACGCATGTGGCCAAAGGCTGTGACAGCTACTTTGTGTGTCAGTGTGACCACACCGTCAGTATGCTGTCACTGTCCTGTCCGTTAGAAGTCCACAGCTCTTCCACAGGAACAGGACCACAGGCGAGCTCCAGGGAGGGGCCCTCGACATTAGCAGCTGACTCCCTAGCGATGACTGCACAGCCCCCGCGTTTATGTCTCAGGATTTCCTTTCGGGGAATGCTGTTTTAAACAGTATGCTCTAACAGACTGGAAGCTCTGGTGCCAAGTAGGTTCTGTTTTGCTGTCAGCTTAAAGGCAAGCTGTTTGAATCCACCAGCTGCTCCGAGGGAGAAGGATGGGCTGTTGCCTCCGCGTGATTTGCTGTTGTTGTTGGTAGGTGCTGTTGAGTCTAACTCCTAGCCACCAGTGACCAACAGACCCACACCCTACCCTGTCCTGTGCCATCCTCCTCATTTCTGACGTCCTGGCCCATTGCTGGAGTCACCGTCAATCCTGACTTTCGCTGGCTTTTCTGAGCAGGATGTCCTTTTCCAAGAAGAAGCCTCCCCTTCCCCCTGGACGGTCAGCTGTGTTAGCTCCATCTCGGCAGCAGTGCGTGAGCGAACGTGTTAATGTGGGAGCTCTGGTAGCCAATCACACAGAGTTGTGCTGCTCCTCCAGTGAGGGGCCGGTGGGGGTTCGAATCCACTAGCAGCTCCCTGAGCTTCTCAGTGTGGGAAACCCACTGGAGGGTCAGCTGTGAGTAGGTTTGACCGCACAGTAATGTGTGTGAGATTTCTCTGAGGTCTGATGAAGGAGAAGCCACATCAGAGGCACAGCCTGCACTGAATACGTGTGTAGACCTGGCAAAGCTTGAGGCTTCTTAAATGCTTCTGCACCTCACTGCCCTGTGGTCCCCTGACTTCTCTGGAAAACCCAGCCTGAGGCAGACACTGAATGCTGGAGACCTGGGGGGGTGGGCCTTGGAGACCCCAACTCAGGTGTGAACCAGACAGCACTTTAAAGCCACTTAACAGCAGCCCCCATTGGAACTTCTTATCATAACTGCAAACCAAAAGGAACGCTGCAGGCGGCCACACCAAAACGGGGAAGGAGGGACTGGGTCCAAACCCAACAAACCTCAAGGAAGAAGCCTTCAGTGGAAACCACTTCTGCTTCCTCTGGCGACACAGGGAGAGGCAGGAACAAGGGGCCGTGACCTACAGGTCTGGAGAGGAGGAGGCTGAGCACTAGGACTTGTCACCCTGCTGAATTGTCACTCATGTGCCAAAGCATCAGAAGACTGAGATGCTTTTCACTTGTAGGAATGCAGTCGTGAGTTTATCCCTGAATTAAAGGCCACCTTTGGTGAACAGACTTGATACACTGAAATGCAGACAAGAAGAGATGACGGAAGACCTTCACACATTATGCAAGCCAAAAGGCATGAAAAAGAAAAAAAGGTCACAATGGACGTTGGAAGAGACTTAAATGGTCTCTTCAGCACAGAGAAAACAAGCAAAAGGCTGAAATGGAGACCTGAAAATATGATTCCAAAGGGCAACTCTGGAAGATAAAGCAAAGTTTTATGGCAAAGACCTGGATATAGAGAAGCAACAGGGAAGAAAAAAAAATGCAATCGTCAAGTTGCAGGATTCTACGGATGAAATACCAAGTGAAGCACCAAATGAAGTTGTAGGGAATACAGTCACACTGTCCAGAAAATAGTTAGTGGACGTCAACTATTGCAGGAAGTGGTGACGATAGAGATACGGGAGGAAGAAGGCCAAGGTGCACTGAGGCGTTAGCTAAAAATGAGGCCCCAGCAAGTTACAGATTACCACTTGAGGTGTTTCAGTAAATACATGCAGCTCTAGTCATGTTCAGGCGTCTATGCCAACACATTGGAAGACAGCTTTCTAGCCAACTTACTGGAAGAGATGCGTATTTGTGTCTGTTTCTCAAAAGTGATCCAACAGAATTTGGAAAATACAGAAGTATCATCTCTGGATATATTTAACTTACTATATGCATCAGACAGCTGGAGAATGACTAAGGATGAAAGAAGAAGAATCAGTGCCTTTGAGTTGTGGTGCTGAAGAAGAGTCTTGAACAGCCCGTGGACCATCAAGAAAACAAACAGGTCTGTCTTGAAGAGGGTGAAACCAAGTTCCTCCTTGGATGCTAGGATTCTGAAGCTCTGTCTCACATATAAGGGCAGAGGTCCTCAGTCTCAGTTCTGTCTGAGGCAGCCCTGGTGGTGCAAATAAGCTCTTGGCTGCCAACCAGCAGTTCTGAGCCACCCCAGGTCCTCAGCAGAAAGACCTGGCAGTCTGCTCCTGTCCAGACCACCGCCCGGGAGACCCCCTGGGGCAGTTCTACTCTATCTACAGGGTCAGTCCATTGGAATTGGGAACATGGCACACTAGTTCCAGGTGCATCTCCAGTCCCCTCTGCAGGTAAGCCAATGCATTCACTCATTCCTGGGATCTGGGGGCAGGAGAAGCCCGAGTCAATGGCCCAGTGCTGCTTAGTGTTCTGCTGCTTGTTCATTAAATGGCCTTGATTTTCTTTTTCAATGAGACTACTGGCATCCCCGCCTTTGCTCATCTTTGCCGCTCTCCCGCGAACTCAAGAGCTGGCAGACCTTAAACTCCTGTTTTTTGCCTTGACCATAGCTGGGAGGTCCTTGGGGGTGTCCGTGGCTGGGAGGTCCATGGGGGTGACCATGGCTACAGTGCCAGAGTCCCCGGAGCTGCCTGCCTGGTGGAGGGAACTGGACAAAGCAGAGATCCCAGAGACAGGGCTGGGACGCTGCTTCTCTTGGGGACATCCTCTGTGTCTGCTTTGGATCCCGTGTTGTGCTTGTTAGGTGCCATCGAGTAGAGTACAACTCATAGTGACCCTATGAACATCATATCTGACTCCTCCTGTGCCATCCTCACAACCTGAGACACACTCAAGTCCATTGCTGCAGTCACTGTGGCAATCCATCTGTTTGAGGGTCTTCCTGTCTTTTGCTATTCCTCCACCTTTCTAAGCATGATGGAATAGCCTCTCCTAGCAACATGTCTAAAGCATGTCAGACAAGTTGATATCATCTTTGCCTCCAGGGAGTACCCTGGCTGCACCCTCTTCAAGGCGTATCTCTTTGTTCTTTTGGCAGTCCATGGTATATTCAGTGCTCTTCTCCAAAACCAGAGTTCAAGGATATCAATTCTATTTCTGTCATCCTTATTCATTGTCTAGCTCTCAGATGCATATTAAGTGTCTGGAAAGACCATGGCCTGAATCAGGCACATCTTAGTCCTCAAACTGACATCATTGCTCCTCAATAATTTGGAGAGGTCCCTGACTACAGACTTGCCCTGTGCAATCATTTCCTGATCTCCTAACTGCTGGTACCAAGGGTATTAATTGTGAATTCAAGTAAAGTTGATCCTATAAGATGTATTTTATTCATTTAAATGAAAAAATTCTCAGCCAGTGATTACTTCTCAGCCAGAGAAGTAATTTCTGACCCTTGAGTGACTGATCTCAGTTGAGAAAATGGGAGCCCCAAGTCTTGTACAGTCCCCAAATCCTGCAGGGGTAGGAGAGTGAGGAGGGCTACCCATGGCCTGGATCCCTGGGACCCTGGGCTTGTGCCAAATGTGCCCTCTGTCCATGAGCTGGAGACCTTCCCTCAGATGTCCTGTTCTGGGCTTTCCTGTAGTGGACCACCTAGGCTGGAACTCCCACCCTACAGCTCTGCGGAATGTGGCCTAGCCATCACCCCAGTGAAGGAAGTATGGGGTGGTCAACTTTGCTTAGATGCTAGGAGGAGCCTACAGCCCCACAAACTCCCCAACCAGCGGCTGCCCAGGTGTCCTGCCAGACAGATCATAGAAACACCATCTTGTGTTCTCTGGGTTGGAGGACCCGGTTCTTAGTGGGGCCCCTGGACCCCAAGTCAGCTCATCAGTGTGAGGTAGGGGCTGGGTGGAGGATGAGGGGGTACAGGGGTGAATTGGGGACACCATGCTCGGTGTGCAGCCTGGATCCCCAGTGATTAGGGTCCCTCTAATTTTTGGATCCAGAGCCAGGCAGGATAGGCCGAGGGGGTTGAGTCAGGACGGCCCACCTTTACCTGCTTGGTCACTTACACTTATCTGCACTCACGTGTCACCACAGGTCCAGCAGGGACTGAGGATCCAGAGAGTGATGCTCACGGGAGGGGCACTGCCCTCCCCTCCCTTTCCATCCCCTCCCCTCCGCTCCCCTAACCAGTGGAGACCTGGGGCCAGGACTCACCTTACAGCCTTGGACACGTCGTACCACATGTGTGGCCTCACGTCCTCCATGTCATGCTTGAACTTCCGGATGCACTTTTCCGGAAGATAGTTGCTGTACTGGTAGCCTGCATGGACAGTGGTCACCACGAGCAGGTGCACTGTGGGGACCAGGGCGTGAGAGAGTCAAGTGGGCTGCACTGGCCTGGCGACACTGAATCCTGCCCAGCCAACATCTCACGAGAGGCCACATCCAGCCAGCCTCCCATCAAAAGCCACACTCATCCCCAGGCCCCTCTCAGGCCACGCCCCCTTCTTTCCAACCCTGCCCCCACTGCTATGTCACTCCCAGGCCCCGCCTACCCAGCCGCCACCGGGAGGCCACACCCACCGCAGTCCATCCCTGGGACCCGCATTCACTTTCCATGGTGGCTGAACAAATTCACAGTGATCTGGACCGTGCTCGGCCCTCGCCCTCAGACAGGCTTCTCACCACGGGCCTGCCAGTGTTGCTACCCACCTCCTGTCAACAGCCAGGCCAACCCACAGCTTCCTGGATCGCGTCCACTCTGAGCTCGCCCCTCAGTGAGCCCTCCTACCCCTGCCACACCCACCGAGAGCCCACTTCATGGTTGTTCCTATGAGGGGTCTCCCTGGAGGCTATAGCCACCTAATCCCCTGCCCCATTGACCACACCCGAGAGCACCACTCAAGGATTCAGTTAAACCCGCCCCTGCTCCTCCAAAGACCGCCCTCTTCCCTGAGGGTTGTAGTAAAAAAACTGCTCCTGAGCAGTTCCACCGTCTAACACACGGGGTGCCATGAGTCCGAATCCACTGAATGGCTCTGGGTTTGGGGGGTCCTGACCAATCCCTGCAGTGCCTGAGGGCGCCCCTGAGGCAAGCTGCTTCGGAGGCGACAGAAATGTGGGTGCTCACCCTGCACCAGCCCGAGGGGCACCTGTGCTCAAGGTGCTCTGGGCACCTGTGCTCAAGGTGCTCTGGGCACTGCCACCTGCTCTGGGGGGAAAGGGGCCTCGGGTCCCAGACAACAGCAGGGGACTCCGGGGTCACCTTCCACCCAAATCCCAGAGCAGTTTATAAGGTGAACAGAGGCACCCATAACTCAAAAGGGCACCAGTGAATGCTATTCTGCTTTCTTCAGTAATCCATTCATGAGACCAGCGGTCAGTATGTACCCCAAGGTGAAGACGAGACGCTATGGATGGAGGGGCAGGGAAGCCAAAGAATGGACACATGTTCTGGAAGCCGTCCCCGTCTCAGGGGGTCACCCCCACTAACCCGCATTCGATTCTGACTCATGGTGGCCGTCCAGGCATGGCTTTCTGAGGGTGTATCGTGTTTGCTTGTCCTTAGTCAGATCCACGTGTGGTCATAGGTGCTGTCCCTCTCACCTGTCCCAGGCTGCAAATCTTTACAGGAGCGCACTGCCTCATCGTTCCGTGGCTGAGCCGGTAGTGGATTCAAACCACTGACGTTTTGGTTAGCAGCCACCATGAAAACCTCTACACCACCAGGGCTCCTTGTCATAGAACAAGTTGTATAGAGAGTGTTAAATGGGAATCTAATTTGCTAGGTAAGTTCTAACTTAATATAGATATAGAGATACACACTCATTATTTTCCAAAAAGGGTAAGTGAATGAAATGACGTCAGTAGCCAGAGCAGTCTGGGTAGTTTGGTGACTACGCATTCTACTCGGGGACGAAAGATGGCGATCTGTTCCTACCTGGCACCCTTCCCACCCCCACATGGTTCCGAATGGTCACCTCTGTCCAGGCACAGAGCTCACCGCATTCTGCAATGTTTACCACCCAGAGTGCAATGTTAACAAGAAACAGTCGTAGCAGATGCGAGCTGCAGCCCGAGTGACCGAGGTGGTGTGCACAACCATCTGGGGCAGAAGGGCCGTGTTAAGTGCGCCACTGATGACACCACCGGACAGCCTAAGAAGCTCTCGCAGCCCAAACCGACCCCCGTGGGGACACAGTTGTCCTTAAGCTGTGGTGGGTCATCCTCGAGGAGGACGTGTGTGGGCGACTGTGAAATCCAGGAGGCGATGAACGTGGAGCTTTATTACCGAGAAGACAGAATTCCTTCTTCTCTTAGCCTTCCCTCCCCCACCACTATCTTCACTGTCAGGGACCCTTATGTTTAAAGACATTAATAAAAGCTTAGATGCTGAAAAAGTAAAAACAAACAAGCAGTGAGTGTGGACCTGTCCCCGGGA
>NW_006399877.1:2587484-2610020 GCF_000299155.1 Elephantulus edwardii
AGCCGCGGCCGCGGGAGGACGCAGGCAGGAGGCTGCACGGAGCGCCAGGAGCTGCAGCCCGAGGCTGGAGGCAGCAGGATGGCGCAGGAAGATGGAGAGGGGCGGGCTGCGCAGTGCGGCAAGGACGGCGGGGCGGGGCCGGGCGGCACGTGCGCGGCGCTGACAGCTGGGGGCGCTGTGGCCATGACCAGGGCGGCCCGCGCTGTGCGGGCGAGGGCGCAGGTTCGGGACCCGCTGATACCTTACCAACCCGGGAGGGTCTCCCGGCGGCGCATCTCACGGGGGACACGGGGGCGGGGGCAGCCCCTGCTTGGTCCTGATTCAGGCCGCTGCTGCTTCCTGCTCAGCTTCTCCAAAGGTCATTCCATCCTCGTCCATCCACCTCTGGAGGCACACCCTGGGGATCCGCGGAAAACCGAGCCGTCACCTGGGACAGAGACTCAGGACGGGACCCACGGAAACCTACCGGACCCGGGAGGGTCTCCCGTTCATGCCGAGGGGCAGGCTCTCATGGGGATGGGCACCTGCTGGATCTCTGGTTCTGGCCACTCCTGCCTCGTGCTCAAATTCTCAACATGTGGACCTTTCTCTCTCGGAAAACTGGCAAAGGACCTGGAGAGTGCGCTGTGATCACGTTGAGGTCACGCTGGACCAAATGCCGCCATGAGCGCACATAAGGCCTCGACCTCATCAGCACCTGGCCTTGAATGCAGGTGCACGGAGCGCCAAGCCGCGGGAAGGCAGACTTGTCAGGGAGCATGTTTTTTGGAGAACCACCAGCTGAATCACCCCATTTCTTCTGGAGATATGGAGTCTGGGTGACCTGTGGGCACCGAGTTCGCAGGTCTGATGCAGGGACTCAAACTGGGGGCCTAGGACTTCTCAGAGATGAAAACCTAGTGGGTCACTTACTGAGAACAGTCACCATCATGGTTAGAAAGGAGCCCCTCCACCCAGGGGAGGCCTGGTGGACCCTGAGCATGGTGGTTCCCTGGGCAGCTGCAGCTCTGCTCCGTCCACAGCGCCCAGGGCAGTGGCTGCGCGGGTTCAACCCACATGTCCTCCCGCATTGGTGACACCGTGGCCGAGCCCTGGGATCTGCTGCCTCCTGCCACTGGCTGGGAGCACCCCGGCCAGCACCCACCGTGGGCTGGGAGGCCAGTCAGGACCTAGGAAGAGCAGCGGGACACGGTCCTGCATCAGGCGCCACCCCACCTGTAAAATCGTGCGCTGAAATGCACCCGAGCTCTGCTGCGGGGACAGATTCTCTGCTCCTTCTCCTAGGGACATCCCTCCAACCCCCAGGCCTACAGCGGCTCACAGCTCATCTCTATGACCAACTGTGCACGTTTCTGCACCTAGTCCAACAGCTCCTGAAGGCCAGGCTGGCTAGGAGGGGCCCTAGCAGGTCCCAGGTCTAACAAGGTAAAATGACTATGCCATCTGGGGTCCTCCAGCCGACCCTGCTGATGACCTCCTTGTCTGAAGCTGCTTTCTGAGTGAGGCACCTCACAATTCCCATGAGAAGACAACTAAGTCCAAAGATTCTTACAATAATAACAATGCTACTTAGTATTTTCACGGAGAAATAACAGAGCACATGTTTCAAAATTAGAAAAGGAGGGCTTCAGGGTTGTCCTGAGAACAGATCACTGAGAGGCTGGGCTTTTTGAGGAGTTAGGCATCAGGGCTGCGTCCTGAGAACAGATCGCTGAGAGACTGGGCTTTGTGAGGAGTGTGGCATCAGGACTGGAAAAAAATGTATCAACAACCTGCGTTAGGCAGATGACATCTTGCCTGCTGAAACTGAGAAAGCCTGAAGCATCTGCTGTAGAGGGTCAAGGACCGCAGTGTGCAACATGGACTGAGGCTCAACATCAAGAAAACAAAGATTCTTCCCAATAATAAAGCAAACAAATAGGGGGGAACCCTTTAGACATGCAATAATAGTTGCTAGAAACAAGACCAAGAGAAGTTGAGTATTTTAGTTAATAGGTAAGTTTGAATGACAGATATGAACTCTTAAGTATAACTACTGATATGCAGTAAATAGAAAAATGTTAATAGTAAATATGTATTAAAGAAAATCTAAATTGATAGTTTCCTGAAAAACCAGAGGATATTGATAAAAGAAATAATCAGAGTGGATATCTACAAATATGTTGTTGTTGTTATGTGCCGTCGAGTCACCTACGACTCATAGCGACCCTATGTACAACAGCCCTAAACTCTGCTCTATCCTGTGCCAATCGCACTGTCTACAAATATATATTGCTTAAAAGGAAAAAGTAGTTAAAAGTGGCTCCCTGTGATGCTGAGCCTCGTACCACTTGGGTGTCAAATGGCAAAAGGGCTGCCCAAGATAGACAGTGTTTGGTGGAGCTCCCAGTTTAAGACAGGGTTGGGAGCAGGAGTGGCATCCACTTCCCAAACAACAAGCCTCTCAAAACTCTATGAACTTTGATAAATGGCAATAGTCACAGAAAGCCTTCAGGCCTTTTGTTCACAGGGTCGCTGTGAGTCATGCTCAACTCGACAGCAATCAACAACACGCTGGAGTGCTCCTTGGAGTCAAGGATTCTGAAGCTTCGTCTGACCTACTTTGGGCATGTTGCAAGGAAGGACTGGTCCTCGGAGAGGGACATCATGTTTGGGAGAGTGGAGGGGCAGCGAAGGAGAGGAAAACATTAGATGAGAAGGATCGCTTCTGTGACTGGAGTGGTGGGAATGAGTGTGTTTGAGATGGTGAGGTTGGCACAGGATAGAACAGAATTTAGGGTTATTGTACATAGGATCGCTATGGGTCGCAAGTGACTCGATGGCACATAACAACAACAACAACAATAATAAAAATTTAGAGTAGTTAAAAAAATTAAAAGAACATTAAGATCCTCACCACTGGGCCAATTGTCAGCATTTCAATAGACGGAGAAGAGACTGACATTGTAATTTCATCTTGGTCAGGTCCACAATTGACACTCTTGGCATCAGCAGTCAGGAAACCAAAAGACAAACTGCAATAGGAAAATCTACTTTCAGAGACCACTCCAGAGTGCTGAAAAGCAATGATGTCAGTTTAGAGACTAACGTACACCTGCTCCGGGCCGTGGCATTCTCAATGACTTGTTATGCATCAGAGAGCTGGACAGTGACCAAGGATGACAGAAGAATTGATGCCTTTGGACTGCCAAGCTGCTCCTTAGAGGCAAGGATTTTCAGACCTTGTCTCACATAGTTTGGGCATGTAGCCAGGAGGGGCCAGTTTTTGGAGAAGGATATTATACTTGGCAGGGTTGAGGGACAGCACAGGAGAGGAAGACCTTGGATGAAATGGATTGACACAGTAACTTCGTTAAGGAGGGCAGGTGTGTGAGAGACAGTGAGACTAGCTCAGGATAGAGCAGGTTTTAGAACTATTGCGCAGAGCTAAAGTCGGCTGGACAGGACACAACAAAGGGAGAAAAGACTTTTTCCACAGTCTAGCAGTTATCAAATAAAACCTCTTTTGTCTTCACGCCTGTCTCTATAACCTATGCTAGGAGTAACTCTCACCTCTTCAGCTACGTCAAGAGCGCCAACTCCTGGAACATGGGTGGAACCAGGTGAGCTCATCCAGTACGTGACTCTTGTACTATCAAGCTGAAGCGGATCTACAGCTGATCTCTGGCAGGTTTTCAGGGCAGTTTATCGCACAGGAGGAGACTGCCCATCCTCTTGTGGAGCAGCTGGGGGCCCCAAACTGTGCACCTTTGGGACTGCAGTGGTGCTTCTCGCCACTAGGCCACCAGAGCTCCCTTCTCAGAACCAAGGAGAACACTGGAACTGGTCTCAGTCTGCTGTCCTATTCTTCACCTACAGAAGTCATCACAGTCTCCCAGACAGGGAGGAAGATCCAGACACAACCACGAGTTACCTCTGTAAGCAAATGGACAGTCCAGTGCTATGCCATAGCACCAAACACATTACAAAACATAAAACAAACACACTAACAAAATTCCAGAAAGCTGAGAGAGAGAGAGAGACAGAGAGAGACAGACAGACTCTCAGAGAGAGACATTGAAGGGGGGTGGCCGGGGCCCTGCCTGGGGCTCTTGTCACTGCGTGGGGTGGAAGCAAGGTGCCTGGTCTACCAGAGTGTGCCACAGTCCAGCAGGATGGTGGAGTTCAGTCAGGCTAGAGTCTCTGCTCGTCTGAGAGGTGCCTGGGGCACAAGATGAACTGGGTTTCAGGTGGCATGTCTTCCCATCTAGAGGCCATCGAGGAGTGGGACGCCCAGCCTGGGACCACTGCTGCTGGCCTCAGAGGCACCAGGCTAGTCCACAGGCTAGAGATGGTGGCTCTGCCAGTCCAGGGGCTGGGTGCTGCTGGCGTCCCCCCTCAGAGATGGCACGCCTGAGAGACAGTCACCATCAACCTGCAATGCCCAAAGAGAGAACTCTCCATTGGCAGCAGGGTCCCCTTCCCATGGGGTCCCCACGAAGCCAGGGGCTGCCTGCTGGCCAGCCAGCTGCACCCTCAGCTCCTAGGGGACAACATGGAAGGGTGCCCAGCATGCATGGCCAGTGCCACAGGCAAATCAAATGGCCAGGCCTCAGGGAGAACTGGGATGGACTGGGGGATGCTGCCTGCCACATGGTGGGTGAGAGGGGGACACGTCATCCCTAACCTCTAGGAAATGATGGGGTCTCTTCCTCTGCCTTGGGGCAGGTCTAGGTTTTCACACCAAGCAGAGAGCTCTTCCCAATGGCTGTGCTGCCGTATTTGTGGTTCTGTGTTCCCTCTGTCTCCTTCCTCATGTTTTCATTCACTTTCCACCTTCAACTGGTGTCTGAAGTATTTTCAATATTTTCTTTTAAATTCACGTTCCATAATTATTTTTTTCTGTCAACACTATAACAGAGGCCCTAATTTAATACACCACCAAGCCCCAGTCCCACTGAGGCCCGGAACGCCTGCGTGTAGTCGGTGCATAGACAAAGCATTCCAGAAGGGTGAGAGGGGTTGAACTTAACCACCAACAGCTAGGGTGAGTTGAAGTCAAGAAGCACGTATTCAGTGCCTCTGGGTGCAGACAATAAGCCAGGAACTGAGGGACAATGCTCCGTTTCATCCACAGCTTTAGATCTTGGGTAGAAAAGCCCGGAGTTGGGTCCTAGCTCTGGGTTCCCAGCCACAGGTCATCCTCCTGGGTCGTGCAAATGTCCTGTATCTTCTCTGAAAACAGGAAACATACTGATATCTGCCCATTGGACAGGGAGCTCCTGTGATTCCGTCTCTAGCAAGGTGCGCTTCTTTTTTTTTTAAATTATTATTAACCTTTATTAGTTTTAATGAACATTTACAGAGATTTTGGGTTTTCATTCATTGTTGCACTGTTTTCTCCACCCTCCTCCCCAGTTTGTTCTTCTTCCCCCCCACCCCGAATGTCTGTTTTAATTGTCCAATTGCCACAGTGCTTGTCAAAGCCAGTTCTGATTAATCTCCTTTGTCAGTGTGTCCTAGGTTCCATTATTATCAACAGTATCTACCATCTTTGTTCCAGTGTTTGTTGGTCTGGAGTGCATCTGACTAATCTGCCATCTAACAGGAATCACTCAGTATTGTAAACAAGTGCCCCAACTGACATACAACGTCCACCTTGTTCCAGGAGACACGAGGCACGTACTGAAATGCACAACAGATAGAAAACCAGGTGAAGTCGGTGGAACCCACAGAGTTGAGGTGCAGACACGCACCGAGGCTTAACAGCACACTGTTAGCTGGGCGTCTGTGGGGAGCCCTCCCCCTGTCCAGCTCCTGCACTCAGGGCGTGACCCGCCCGGGTCCCCATGAGGGCTGTCCCTTCACTCCACACCAGGCAGCGAGGCCCAGGGAAACCCAGCAGCCCAGCAAGGCACCAGCTGCGGACACGAGGACAGGCAGGTCTGAATCCAGAAAGCTCGGCCTCAGAGCCTGCGTTCTGAATCATTCCACTAGAGAGGCCTTGAGTGAGCTCAGATACCTGCAGTCAAAACGTCCAGGCCTGTCAGTGCCCAGCGGGCAGTGAGACCTGCGAGAGCCGGAACCTGTGTAAGGCAGATACACAAGGACTGCCAGCACACCCGGACGGGAAGCTGGTTAAGACAGCACCCTGCCAAATGTGGAAAACTCTCAAGACCTGGAAAACCAGGCCGGACGCCCAGTTCTGAGTCTCCCACATTCTCTGATGTGTCAGGTAACTGCTGTGGACAGTAAGGACCCTGTGGTTCAGATACACGAAATTCTCTGTGTTACTGACTAGGGGCTTGTCTTAGGCTTGGTTCTCTAAAGAAGCAAAATTAATGAAACTAAGAGACACAGAGAGAGATTAATTTCAAAGCAATCTTTTGGCTGGAAGTCAAAAGAGGCCAGAAGTCAAAGTACAAATACTATGTGAGCCACACCCCTCAGGTGGCTGTTAACAAGTCAGCCCAGGTTAACTGGGTTAACCCAGGTTAACTGCTGGTTAACAAGTCAACCACGACCCTACGCACAGGTGATCTCCGTGGCACCATCCTCCCCATCTCTGGCATGCCCACGCTGTGGTAGCAGTACAGTGTGAATTCGTCTCATCGAGGGTCTTCCTCTCCTGCCCTGACTCGGCTTTTCTCAGCAGGATCTCTCTATGAAGCATCTATTTTCCTCCTGAAAACACACCCAGAGTAACTGAGATGCACTTTCACTGTCCTGGCCTCCAGGGGTCACTCTGGCTGCACGTCCTTCAGGACAGATCTGTGTTCTTTTCACAGTCCATGGTGTAGTCAATGCTTCAACAGCACCACAAGGCAAAGGCATCGATTCTTCTGTCCTCACTCATCGTCCCACCTCCGCATGCACGGGAAGCATGCCTAACAGTCCGGCCGGGCTCAGGGCACCTTTGTCCTTACACTGAGGAACTTGGAGAGGTCCTGAACAGTATGTATTTTTTTAAATTTTTATTTTAATGAACACTTACAGAGATCTTGGATTTCCATTCATTGCTGTACTTTTCTCCCGGCCCACCTCCTCACCCCCAGTTCACTCTTCTCTTCGAAAAGTAAAATTCCTTCATTGGTATACAATCCCCCCCATGCACCCCCAGCCTCACCGCCACCCCGCATATACTCCACTCTGCAACCTTCATTCCAGACTCTTATGATAATCATAATACCCTATAATATATTGAAAGTATATTTTTAATGCAATTTATCTTTTGACAAATTGCTGATTGCTGATGCCAAGAGTGTTGATTCTGGACCCAACCAAGCTGAAATTACGATTAACAATCTCAGTCGCTTCTCTATTTTTTATGATGTTGCCAATTGGCCAAGTGGTGAGAATATTTGTTTTCTTGATGTTGAACTTCAATCCATATTACAAACCATAATCCTTGACCCTCCGCGGTAAATGCTTCAGGCCCTCCTCAGTTTCGGCAGTTAATGTTGTGTGATCTACATAACACAGGCTGTTGATTAGTCTTCCTCCAATACTGATGTCACATTCCTCCTCATAAAGTTCAGCCTCTTGAATTATTTGTTTTGCATACATATGAAAAAGGTATGGACACAGGACGCATCCCTGACACACTCCTTTTCTGATTTTGAACCATGCAGTGTTTCCTTGCTTTGTTCTGATGACTGCCTCCTGGTCCAAGTGTAGGTTTCACATGAGCACAATCACGTGTTCTGGGATTCCTACTCTTCTCAAGGCTAACCACGATTTGTTGTGACCCACTCAGTCAAATGCCTTTGCATCGTCAATAAATACAGATAAATACAGACATTCCTCTAGTACTGTCCAATTTCAGCCAAGATCCATCTGACATTGGGAATGATGTCCTTAGTGCCATGGTTTCTTCTAAAGCCAGCTTGTATTTCTGGTAGTTCTCTGTCAATGTAACTGTTCTAGTTGCTTTTGGATAATCTGAAGGATTTTGCTTGCATGAAGGCTGTAGAGCACTCTTAACTAGACAAGGGGGAGAATCCTTAACCAGATAGGACTAATCTTAGCCTCACAGATGCTCTGGGAATCCTGCCTTATTAACATCATTTAATTGTTGTCAGATTGGAACCTATTCATGGCTGACCCTTCACTGGGCTTCAGATCCATAAAAAGCATAGGAAGGGACAGTTACGCTGGTGGATTAGAACCTGCAAAGAGCTGCGGTGTTTGTGTCAGAGGGGACCCTGTGGACAAGGCCCCCAGCGCCCCCTTATTAACATGGTGGTAGTGGTTATGTATCTTCGAGTCAGAATTGACTCACAGCTGGCCCTCCTGAGAGGTTTTCACAGGCAGTTAAATCATATGTGAGGAGGCTACCCGTCCTCCCTTGAAGCAGCTGTAGGAATTCCCACTTTACAACACAAGACAGTTACGCTGGCCTGGGGCTCCCAGCCGCCATGACACCAGTATCCGCCATGACAGGGTTTATGGACACTCATTGCGCAGATGTCACTGTCCCCTCAGGGTCCACACTCAGGGGAGACCCACTCTGTGACCCCCCTCAGTTCATCTGGATCTCTGTCTACAGGAAACAGCTGCACTAACAGCCCCCGGCCCCACTCACACACGTACTCACACTTGGGGAGGTGGAGGCCACGCTGGCCCGTCTCCTGCAGGTCTGCGGACAGCGTCCACAGGTGCCTGTGGTCCTTGTCCATCCCCCTCCTGTTCCGTTCTTCCATCCAGCGACACCGGGGCTGTTGCTCCTCACGGTGCCGTCTCCCTGCTGGCCTCTTCCTCCTCCTCTTCTGCTGTGAAGGACTCAGGTGCTTAGATCAGGCCCACCTGGGCAGCCCACGCTCATCTTCCCGTCTCCAGGCAGCCAGGAGCGCACCTGCACCCTGAGACCCATCACCTGTGCGTGCTGATCTCCTGTAAGTGAGGTGGGGGGGGGAAGGGGCGGATGTGCTCACCTGCTGGTCTCTGGAGAGCAGGTTCCCTTTTGCGTTTACACCTCACAGACTCTGTATCTGGGTGTTGCAGGCAGCTGTCTTTCTTCCAACCACCTTCCTACCAGAACGAAATAAAGTCTAAGTTCCCAGCACCTCTCACGGTCAGATGACCCAGTAAGGCACTTGCACATCTGCAAGGAACACTCTCACTGGATTTTCTCTACAATAAATATGTGGGCAACTTGGAAACTATGGGCCTGGTGACAGACATAAGCTTACAATTAGAATGACCAATTTTTTGTTTGTTTTCAATGATTTATTAATTGCAAGTACCTTTTTAAAAAGATACAAACAACTTTACACATGGATCTGACTTGATGGACTGCATAGGAATTAGACTGTCTACATCCATGAAGAAGTCCTTGGAGAAGCTCAATACTGGTGATAAAAAATAGACCAGGGTGGACTGTGGGTCAGATCATCAATTACTCATATGCAAGTTCAAATGGAGGCTGAAGAAAATGAAAATAAGTCCACAAGAAAGAACCAAGATATGATCTTGAATCTATTCCACCTGAAATTTCAAGATCATCTTAAGAATAGGTGTGTGACATTGTACTCCAATGAGTGAAGACTGGATGAGTTGTGGGATGATATAAATGATATCATCCCAGAAGAAAGCAAAAGGTCATTACAAAAACAGAGGAGAAAGAAAAAACCAAAATGGAAGTAAAAGGAGGCTCTCAATTGCACTGGAGTTCTAGAAGCCAAAACAAAGGGAACATATCCTGAAGTAAAAGAGCTGAACAGAAGATTTCAAAGGGCAGCTGGAGGGGACAAGGCACCTAGCCCTGAACAGTCCTTGAAGAAACCTGATAATGTCGAAGGCAACTAGACTTGAAGATCGAATCCTGGTAACGCTCGGGTCCTGATCACAGAAGCTCACCCAAGTTCATTAACATGGTCCTTACCCCAAATTCAGAGGAAATACCATCTTCCCTAGTCGTCTCTAAAACCCCCCAGGAAAAAGAACTGTGCTTGACTGTCCTCACGCCAATTTTATCTTCTCCACACAGGAGGCTACTTGGTGTCCCTCTCAGACCACGGGATTAAGGCTGCTAATTCCCTGGGGTGGGGGTGGGGGGGTGGATATAACAGAATGTGCAAAGAGCTGAAACTGGAGAATAAAAAGGGAATAACTTGTTCTGCATTTCTCAAGCTAAGAGAACGGAATAATTTAAACCTCAAGTTGCAATATTGAAAGATGCTATAGGAAAAAGATTGAATGGCTCAGTGGCTCAGAAAGTATCAAAAGAAAATGGAGGGAATATACAGAATCCTGGTAATGAAAAGAACTGATTGACACAGAAAAATTTTAGGAAGTACCATATGACCAGGAACAACTGGTAATGAAGGAGGAAGTGAAAGCTGCATGGAAGGGATTGACAAAAAATAAGGCCCCAGGAATCGATGGGATACCAATTGACTTATTTGAATTAACAGATGCAGCCTTGGATGTGCT
This sequence comes from Elephantulus edwardii, assembly GCF_000299155.1. Taxonomy (NCBI): domain Eukaryota; kingdom Metazoa; phylum Chordata; class Mammalia; order Macroscelidea; family Macroscelididae; genus Elephantulus; species Elephantulus edwardii. Next base: position 2,597,898 of record NW_006399877.1, read on the forward strand.
CATCAGCCTATACCAGGTAATTTGAAGGACAGTTGTCTGGCCAACAGATTGGAAGAGGACCATATTTGTTCCGATTCCCAAGATAGGTGACCCAACAGAAGGTGGAAACTATCAAACAATATCGTTATTATGCAAGTAAAAAAATGCTGAAGATCATTAAAAACAGTCAGAACAGTATATTGGTAGAGAACTACCAGTAGTTTAAGCAGGGTTTATAAGAGACCGTGGCACTAGGGACATCATTCCTGATGTCAGATGGATCCTGGATAAAAGTAAAGAATACCAGAAGAATGTCTATTTGTGCTTTATTGACTATAAAAAGGCATTTGACTGTGTGGATCATAACAAGTTGTAGCTGACAATGAGAAGAATGGGAATCCCAGAGCACTTGATTGTGCTCATGCAGAACCTATACCTGGACCAGGAGGCTGTTGTGCGAGAGGAGCAGGGGAACACTGCCTGGTTTAAAATTAAGGGAGTGTATCAGGGTTGTATGCTCTCTCCACACCTATTCAATCTGTACACTAAGCAAATTACAAGAAGTTGGACTCTACGAGGAGGAATGTGGCATCAGGACTGGACAGAGACTCATTAATACATGCGTTAGGCTGATGACCCAACCTTGTTTGCTGAAAGTGAGGAGAACTTGAAGCACTTGTCACACAAGATCAAGGAATGCAGCCTTCAATATGGATTGCCTCTCAACATCAATAATACAAAAGATTCATTCTTACCACTGGACTGAAAGGCAACATCATGATGGATGGAGAAGAAATTGAAACAGCCAACAACATCATCTTACTTGGATCCACAATTAACATCCTTGACACAAGCAGTCAGGAGATCAGGAGACATATTGCACTGGGAAAGTCTGCAGTTAGGGACTTCTCCAAATTAATGAGGAGTAATGATATCAGTTTGAAGACTAAGGTGCATGTGATTCAGGCCATGGTTTTTCTGATTACTCGCTATGTGTCTGAGAGCTGGACAGTGAATAAAGATGACAGAAGAATTGCTGCCTTTGAGCTGTGGTGTTGGAGAAGAGTACTGAATAGCCCATGGACTGCCAAAAGAACAAACAAATGTGTCTTGGAGAGGGTGCAGTCAGAGTGCTATTTGGAGGCAAGAATAATGAGACTTCACCTCACATACTTTGAGCATGTTGCTATTAGGGGGGTTATTCCTTGGAGAGGGACATGATGCTTGGAAGGGTAGAGGGCTGACAAAGGAGAGGAAGACCCTCAACCAGGTGGATTGGCAGTGACTGATGCAATGGGCTTACCGTGTCAAGATGTGTGAAGATGGCACAGGATAGAACAGACTTCAGATCTTTTATTCACAGGGTTGCTATAAGTCATACTCAACTTGATGGCATCTAACAGTAATAAAACAAAGATGTGGTAAACACGCGTAAAACTGGTAGCTACAAAATGCTGTTGTTATTGTTGTTAGGTATTGTGGAGCTAATTATGACTTATACCGACCCCATAAACAATGGATGGAAACCTTGCCCTGATCTGTACACCACGTCTGCCATGCTCAAGGCATCTCATTGGGTGACCCTTTGCCCTCACTCATCCTCTACTTTTCGAAGCATCATGTATTTTTCCAAAGACGGGAATCTCTTGACAATATGATCCAAATAGTGAGACAAATTTTAACCATCCTTATCTGCAAAGTACAGCCTGGCTGCAGTTTCTCCAAGACAGATCCATTTGTCCTGTATGCTCTTTACAGCCATGGCTTATTCAATAATTTTCACAAACACCCCAACTCAAATGGGGTCACTTCTTCCTTGGGCTGCCCTACTGTTTTTTACAACTTTAACATGCATATGATGCAAGTTAAAAAAACCACAGATTCGGTTAGGCTTGCCTTAGTATTTAAACTGACATCCTTGTCGCTTAAACTTTAAAGAGATTGGTGCTCAGTACGCTATGTCTCCCCCCGCCCTGGTTTTTCTGGGGCAGGGGACTCAATCAAAAACCACCTTGGTTTCGTGTCAATTCGTTCCTCTGGTAAAAATAAAGCACCAGTATTTCCCAGAACCTCAACAGACTAGTCACCAGCAGTTCAAAGACTTTAACATTAAATTAGATGATTCAGTGAAAGATACCGAACAAAACTTCCCTCTCCTCGTACCACTCGTGTTTTCTGGGATGCTTAGCCTCTTCCTTCTTTGGTTGTGAAGTGAGATAGATCAGCAACCTAGAAGGATTTTAACAACTAGAAAAGTCTGTTCAATAGCCCAGTGCACTACAGGCTTTTAAGAGGTAAAAATGTTACTTGTGCAAGTAACCTGATAGCAATTAAATGGCGACAGTTTTGCCAATAAGCAAGGACACCATCCTCCATGGCTAGACAGAAAGACTGCTACGGTTGACAGTTTCCAAAGATACATGGACACGATATGTCTTTTGATGTCCTGTCACGACCCTCAGTGTTGGTTAGGAATCCAAGTAAAATGGAACCTTGACAATCTCAGTTGACTCTGCCTCTATCACAATGCCGTCTATTGTTCCAGTGCGAGCATTCTTGCTGTCTTGATATTGAGGTGTAACTCGTATAGAAGGCTAGAGTCTTTGATCTTCTGCAGCAGAAGCTTTAAGAGGTTTTCAATTTCTGTAAGCAATGCTGTGTCTCTTGCATAATGTGGATTGTTGATTAAGTCTTACTCCAATCCCAATTCCATTCTTCTTCCTATAGTCCAGGCTCTTGAATTCCTTGTTCAGCATATCAATTGAACAGGTATGGAAAGAACAGTAAGCTGGCCCACACCGCCCCATTTTAAATGATGTAGTATCTCCTAGTTCTGTTCAAACCACTGCTTCTCACTTCATGGACAGATTTCCCATGAGAACTATTAAGGGGGGGGGGTGTCTCAGAATTATCAACCTTCTCATTGTTGTGCATAATTTAATTTCATTCAGTCCACACAACTAAATGTCTTTGCATAGTCAATAAAATACAAGTAGCAATAGGCAATGTCACGATAAATGGAGAAACGTTTGAACTACACAAGTATTTAATTTTACTTGGATCCACCATTAACAACCCAGGCAGCAGTCAAGAAATCAAGAGTGTTGCTGTATTGGGAAAATTTGCTGCCAAGGAATTCTTTAACGTGCTATGTTGTACAGAGGTCAGTTTTAAAAATAGCTGATGCGGGGAGAAGGGTGCAACAATGAATGAATGGAATCCCAAAATCTCTGTAGATGTTCATTGAAATGAAAAATAAACAACCTAAATTAAAAAAAAATAGCTGATCCATGTCATAGTATTTTAAATTGGTTAGTATGCATCTGAAGGTTGGACAACGAATAAGGAAGACCAATGAAGAATGGACACCTTTGATTGTGATGTTGGTGAGGAGTGCGGAAAATCCCACGGGCTGCGAAATAACCAATCTGTGGTGGAGAAGTGCGACCAGCGTGCTCCTGAGAGGAGAGGATGGTGACCTTCATCTCACAGACTCTGGGAATGTTGTCAGGAGGGATCAGACCTGGAAAACAGGACATAATGCTGGGGAAAGTGGGGGTTCAGGGAGCAGAGGAAGATTCTCAATGAGATGACTGGCACAGTGATCACAACAGCAGACTTGAGCGTGACAGGGTCCACAGAGATGAGGCCGAGGAGGAAGGCTCAGATCTCAGCTCATCTGTTGTTGTGGCCACTGCAGACTCGAGGGCACCAAACAAGAAACCACACAGATCTTGTCTTCCTCACGGACTGCTGTCTTGTTCCCACGCTTGTCTCCCCGGCCTCCTCTCACCCCTTTGATCAGCTGTCTGCCCAATTACAAGGACCCATAATACTGCCAATTTCTGGCTCGGACCCCAGGTAGACATGGGAATCGGGTGGAAGGGTCAAGATTCATACTAACATCTGCTCACCGACAAGGTGCACCGCGCCCTCCTGCAGCGCCACCCCGCTTCTCAGCAGACGCTACAGGTCCTCTGAGCCCAGGTCCCTCTAGGAAGCTCGGGGCCCCTAAACCCCGCCGGCCACGCCCCCCTAAAGGCCCAGGCCCCCTTGTCCTGCCGCGGTGTGCGATCCTGGGACAGTGTGGGGACACGAGGGGTGGACACGGCCCAGGAGGGAGGGGGCTAACTCAGAGCCTGGCCGCACACGGTGCTGGTCCGAGGCCGACAGTCCAGAAGGGCTGGCCTTGCACCCCAGTCCTGACCAGGTCAGGCTGGGGGAGGGAGAACACAGCGTCGGGGTGCTGGGGGCGGACCCCCATCAGCCACCTAGAAGGGCTGGGGGCGGAGAGGGAGCATGGTGGGGGCGGGGGGCTGCAGGGACCTACGACCAGGGTAACTCGGAGCACACTGGAGGGGTTCTGGGGGTCCCCCCTGGGTGCCGACCTCTGGAAGCCGGGCGTGAGTGGGGGGGGTCTGCGGGGAGCACGGAGCAGCCGGGAACCGCATGCAGAGTCCGCGCGTCCGGGGCGGGGCCTCCTTGGGGAGGGGGGGGGTCGCCGGCCTGACCACAGCTGTGCGCATGCGCGAGCGCATCCCTGCGCGGGGTCCTCTCTGTGCGGGGGCGGCGCCATCAGAACCCCAGGGACCCCGCACGTCACCCCGTGGGGTCCAGCCCGCGTCTCCCACCGGGTCCCCCAGCCTCCTACTCCCCAGGGCTGAGTCCCCGCGGGGACCCCAGGTAGGACCCCGCACGACCCTGCCGGCTTCCGCTCCGTCCTGGGGACCCGGGACCCCGGGAGCTGGGCTGGCTGCCTGTGGGGAGACCGCCAGGCCTTTCTTCCTCCTCTGTCTCCATCAGGAAGCTCTGCTCAAAGCAGCTCCGCATCAGAGCTCCGCACAGGGCTCCGTGGGCGGGTGGGCACTGCGCATGCGGGCTCCTGGCCGGGACTCGAACCCGAGTGTCCGCCGGGGAACCACTGCCCGCAGGGGAGGTGAAGACGTGGAAAGGAGGACGCTCGGCACGTGGAGGCTTATTGTTTAATCACAAAGTGTCACCACGAGGATCTTAGCGGAAGCGGTGGAGCCGTCAGAGCAGCGGGGAGCGGGGCTCCATGACGGGAGAAGCAGAGCGAGGGACCCACCTAACCCAGCAGAGGTGTCCCGCCACCTCCCAGCTTAGGGTCTCAAGGTGAAAGCGTGAGCGAGGGCCCAGGATCCTGCAGGTGTTCTGGGGTGCAGGCAGAGGGGACTGGGGGCTGCCTCCCAGGTGGGGAGAGGGCACGTGGGCTGGGGCGCCTGGTGTGGTCAGGGAGGAGCCCTCTATGCGCTCTGTGTCTGCGCCTTGGCTTTGGCCTCAAGCTTCCTGACCAGCCACAGGACGGAAACCACAGTGACCACGAATGGCACCACGAAGAAGGGGCAGGTGAGCATGCCGTGGGGGTAGTCGAAGGGGCAGTCTGTGAAGGGTTTTGGCTCCGAGTCTTTGGAGCGCTTCGCTTTGCTGAGCGTGCATTTGCACACGGGGCTGTTGCCCTCGTCTCTGGCGCACTCAGTGAGCTCCCCGTCGGTCCTGCAGAGGTAAGAAAGGTGGGAGTCCCAGCGGCAGGATGGCTCGAACCGGCTCCCACTAGAGATTCCCACAGGCCCTCCCCGGCCAGGAAACTTGGGACGCCTCGCCTGGACGTGGGCCTGCCTGGAGGTGAGGGCGCTGGGTCACAGTGCTGGGATGTGGTCCTGGGGCTGAGGGCAGGCCCTCCCACTCATGGGGCCAGGGGTTCAGGAATCACACACGAGGCAGAATGGTGCATGGTGGCATTTTGAGGTCAGTTCCCCCAGGGAGCAGCACTTGACAGTCTCTCATCCTCCCTCTTCCTCTATCTCCCTCAGCCTGGAATGTTCTTCCCCAGGTATCCACGAGCAGCCTTGGTGGCGTGGTGGTGAAGTGCTTGGCTAACTGAAAGATCAGCTGTTCGGATCCACCTGTTGCTCCATGGGAATAAAATGGGGAGTGGAGTGGCCTAAGTTTGCTCCCTTGCAAACCTAATGAGTCTCCCCATGGGCTAGAATCAACTCTATGGCAGTGGGTTTCATGTTGTTGTTGTTTTTAAAAAGATGATACTGACTCCAAACCTCCCTTTTGATGCCATGCTTAAAGCACTTGGCATCGCCAGGAGCCAAGTGAATGGTCAGTGGTACAAACCAAACAGACACAGTTTAGGAGAGGAGAGGCAAAGTGCTCTTCGGACCTGTGGGCAGTTCTCCTTGGACCATAGGGCGCTCTGAGTAATCCATTCATGGCAATGAATGTGCAACCCCCCCCAAGCCACACCACACCTGAGGAGTGGGTTCCAACTCAGAGGACACCACGCAGGGTTGGCCTCAGCTTCTGCACACCCAGCACCTGATGTGTTGGAACTGCTGACTTACGGCCGAGTGCTTCACCCAGGGCACCACCCAGGCTCCTAGGTGTCCACTCCGTGCTCAGTCCATGGGGCAAGGTGCTGCTTTACAACTTTTAAAGAAAACCCCACAACCCAGTGGGGAAGGGGTGGGACAGAGGCTGGACCTGCCCCCACTCCTGGCTTGTCACTTGCCTCCTGATGACATGAGTGCCCCATGCCCATGGGGAGGGGAGACCACTGTTGAAACAGCAATAAAAAGCCAGCTCCAGGCTCCTCTGAAATTCAGAACCAACCTGACTCCCAAGGTGGTCACTGTCGATGACAAAGGCTCTGAGAAATAGAGATGCAAACCCCCTACCAGTACCCTGAGAGCCCCCTTCTTCTGAGGGAGGTGCAGCAGGGGGGTCTCATACTCCACCCCTAGAACCCACTGAGAAGTGAGGGAGGCACTGTGCCCATCAGCACAGTCCCAGGTGAGTGCTGGCTCCCTGGTTTTGGGCTCTCTTGTGGTGTAGATGGTTAAGTATTTGAGTCCTAAAGCAGTGCACCCAGAACCCCACAGAATTAAGGCCTGGGGACCTATTTCAGCAGAGTCCAGACCCACTGCTGCCGAGGGGTTCTGGCTCAGGGCACCTTCATGGGGGGGCTTCCCACAAGCCCCCAGCCTGTCTCCCCGGGGTGTGTGTGTGTGACCCTGAATCTCTTCAGGAGTTGTTTTGCTTCTTTTTCCTTTAGTTATCGGAGATTCCTTTTATAACGCAAAAGAAGACTCCTAGCAGCCCCACCTTTGCGCTTGTGTACACGAGAGCTGGCAGACCTTAAAATCCCGTTTTTGCCTTGACCATGGCTGGGCAGTCCATGGGGGTGTCCATGGCTAAGTTGTCCATGGGGGTGACCATGGATTGGTGTTCCATAGATATGGTGCTCAGAGGTTGCCAGAGTGCCCAGAGCTGCCTGCCTGGTGGAGGGAACCTGGACAAAGCAGGGATCCCAGAGACTGGACTGGGACGCTGCTTCTCTGGGGGACATCCCCTGAAGTCCAGGTGTATCAGTTTGAGGAATGTAGGGAAACCCTTGATGGGCGGGGCTATCCTTTCACATGGTGTGTTTATGAGGGGGCAGCTTCAGAAAGGACCTCCAATAAAGAGGCAGAACCGTATCTTCAGACCCACTCGTGACACCAGAGCATTCCCCTCAAGTCAAGAACCCCAGCCCACCCTCTGGCCTTCTAGTACCCCACCCGGGCAGGGGGGCACTATACTGCCTCAGCTCCAGGTATTTGTCTCTGGGTGTTTCACTGTTCATCTGAGAACTTGAAGGCAGAGTGGAGGGTGTTGCTGGGGTGTTAATTACCCAAGCCGCTCCCCTGTCTGTATTTTCATGGATATTTTGGGGGACCATGCCCTCCAGAGGATTTTTGGGAGTAGCTCTTCCCTTCATTCACTGAATCCCCAGGATGGCCCCAGCCCACCACCAAGCAGAGATACAAGGTGAGCGTATGGACAGTGTGATTGCTCTATTCAGATGCCTGCTGGGTGAGCCAGGTTCACTCTCAGTGTCTCAGGGATTCCTTGGGTATGGGGGGGTTGTTACAGACCCCAGATCTGCCTGTGGTGTCAGGCAATGAATCAGCAGGGAACAGAGGGGGACAGAAGAGTTGGGGTACTGTGCTTGGTATGCAGCCTAGATCCTCCCTCTATCCCTTACCCTGTTACCCCTAGATGTGAGGTTATAGGAGACAGACTGAGAGCAAGATGGCAGAGGTACACGGCAGAGCCACTTAAAGAGTGGGGGTTCTGGCCATAGAGCCTTGAGGCCCCCAACACTGAACCACTATCAGTCCTCTGAGTCAAGCTAGCCCCTTCTCCACAGGCCCCACCTACATCTCTGTGGGTGCATGCCCCTTCTCACCCTCCAGTCACCCCAGGGCAGCAGAGGCTGAGCTGCGCCCAGGTCTGGCACACATAGGAAGGATTGCTGCCCACTCTCTGGCCAGTCATGCTGGGGGACACATGTCCAAGGACACAGGACTCACTTGGTGCTCTTGAAGACGCTGTACCAGATTGGCGGTGATATGAACTGCAGGTCATCCTGGGAGTCCATGAGACACGTCTCAGGGAGGTAACTGCTGTGCTTGCGGGTGGGGTTGGCACTGGTCACCTCGAGCAGATGCACTGTGGGGACCAGGAGGTTGATGGGGGTCAGTGTGACTTCCCACCCACAGTCCAGGACTGGCAGGTGCCATTCCTGCCCAGTTCTTCCTTGCAACAGTCTGTCCCCAGCCCGTCCCTACAAACCACATCAAGAGCCACGACCCTGAACTCTTGAACCACATAGAGCCACCAAGGAGCCCCATCCTCTCAAAGCCACCTCACAGAGGTCACACTTCCCGGGCTGTCCCCAGATAGCCACATTCACACAGGTTCCTCTTAGTGGCTAACTCCTTCCAAGCCATCTCCCAGCCATCTTCATCTCCCCTCACAGCCCTACCTTTGGAAGGCACTCAGCATCAATGCCCCCCAGTGGCTAAACCTACCCAAATCCCTCCCCCTGGCTACCACGCCCACTTGGCCCCAGCCGCCAACCTGGGGCTCTTTCTGTTGTGTCTCCCTGTGGTCATAGGTGTCCTCACCTGTCCCACGGCTGAGTCATTACAGGAGCTCACTGCCTCATTGTCCGTGCCAGGGCAGGTGGTGGATTCAAACCACTGGCGTTTTGGTTAGCAGCCACCACGTAACCACTACGCCACTAGGGCTCCTTGGCATAGCACGAATTGTATAAAATTGTTAAATGGGAACCTAAATTGCTATGTAAACTTCCACCTAAAAAATAGAATATTGAAATAATAAGATGGCTAAGTAAATTGCATTACGGTGACAGGGGCTGTCTGGGGAGTTTGCTGATTACGCAGCCGACAGACGATGACCGTTTCTTGATTAGTGGGACAGTCGGCACCACCACAGGCTCCAAGTTGTCCTCTCTGCGCAGATACAAAACTCGTCACATTCTTGAAAGAGTGTGTCTGGTCAAAGCTTCCATCACCCAGAGCAATGTCAGGAGTAATGAGTGTGGACCTATCCTCAGCACCCAGTGATGGCTCGCTTATTTATTAGCATTATCTAACTGCCGCCACCTGCATGTGACCACGGGCATCCTACAGGTTTCAGCACATCTCCAAGTCCACGGTGGTGATCCTGGTCCCTAAACACCTCAGGTGCCAGGTGCTGGCTTCCATCTGGTGTCCCCAAGAGCGGCCGGCTGGCCAGGGAGCCCGCGCCCCCAACCACCAGTGCCCAGGTGCGTCCCTGTGCCCGCGATGCGCCGGTCCCTCGGGCCACTGTCGTGCGCGGTGCAGGCGCCCCTACTCACCCAGGAGCAGCCCGAGGCCGCACTGCAGGAGAGCCCGCGCCATGACGCACAGTGAGCCGCTCCGAGCCCTGCGCCCGGGAGGAGCCGCGGCCGCGGGAGGACGCAGGCAGGAGGCTGCACGGAGCGCCGGGAGCTGCGTTCCGAGGCTGGAGGCAGCAGGATGGCGCAGGAAGATGGAGAGGGGCGGGCTGCGCAGTGCGGCAAGGACGGCGGGGCGGGGCCGGGCGGCACGTGCGCGGCGCTGACAGCTGGGGGCGCTGTGGCCACGACCAGGGTGGCCCGCGCTGTGTGGCCGAGGGAGCAGGTTTGGGACCCGCTGATACCTTACCAAACCGGGAGGGTGTCCCGTCGGCGCATCTCATGGGGGACGCCCCTGCTCGGTCCTGATTCAGACCACTTCTGCGTCCTGCTCAGCTTCTCCAAAGGTCATTCCATCCTCGTCCATCCACCTCTGGAGGCACACACTGGGGATCCGCGGAAAACCGAGCCGTCACCCGGGAGAGAGGCTCAGGACGGGACCCACGGAAACCTACTGGACCCGGGAGGGTCTCCCGTCCACGCCGAGGGGCAGACTCTCATGGGGATGGGCACCTGCTGGGTCTCCGGTTCTGGCCACTCCCTCTTGCCTCATGCTCACATTCTCAAAATGTGGACCTTTCTCTCTCGGAAAACTGGTGCAGGACGTGGAGTGCGCGTCGTGATCACGTGAGGACACCATGAAAGGACACACTGGACCGAATGCACCGCCCACGCACACAGGGCCCCGACCTCGCCAGGACCTGGCCCTAAACATGGGCGCACGGAGCGCTGAGGGGCTGAGGGCAGAGTGCACGTTCCAGATCCGTGGATTCCATGGAGAACCACCATATTTTATCTGGAGAGAAGGGACTTGGGATGACCTGTGGGTGCTGAGTTCCCAGGTCCGACGCGGAGACACAAACTGGGGGCCACAGGGCTCCTCAGGGGCGAACCCCTAAAGGGTCACTGAGAACGGTCACCCTCATGGTTCGAAATGAGGCCCCCACCCGGGGGAGGCCTGGTGGCCGCTGGGCACGGTGGTCCCCTGGGCAGCTGCAGCTCCCGCCCAGCACACAGCGCCAGGGTGCTGGCTGCACAGACTTAACCTGGATGTCCTCCCGCAGTGGCTGCACCGTGGCTGAGCCCTGGGATCTGCTGCCCCGGCATTAGCTGGGCGCACCCCCGGCCAGCAGCCACCGCGGGAGGGGAGGTAGTCAGTCAGGGCTGAGGAAAGACCAGTGAGACGTGGCCCTGCACCAGACACAACCTGCCTAAAACCCAGGGAATTCTGGAATCATAACCTGTGCTCTCCTGGGGGAGAGTTTTCTCTCCCCCTTCAGGTAGGGGTACACCTTCTTCACACAGTGAGACAGGCAGCCCGCAGCTCATCTCCAGGGCAAATGGGGGACCTTACTAGCCCAAATCCAGGAATTCCAGGGGGCCAGACTTGGTGGTAGAGGCCCCAGCAGGTCCCGGGAAAGAATCCCTATGGTGGGTCCCACAGCTTTCTCCTGATGACCCCCATGTTTGAACTTCATGACCATTAGGTTCAACAATGGCAGTCAGTGGCCACTTTACTGCTCACGTGTGACATGATCTAGAGAGGTCAGGGCCGGGCCAGCACCCAAAACCCAGATGAACACTGGGGAAGGGTATACAGTGTGCAGTGGACTGTCCTGGATGAACAGCCGGGGAGCCCCTCAGAAGCTAGGATGGGGAGACGTCCTCTCACACACCACGGGCACGCTGTGGGGGGCTAAGTCCTGGGGGAGGACAGCATGCTTGGAAAACACAGGGTCAGACTGACAGGAAGATGCTCTGGAGATGAGTTGACCTGTGGTTGCAGCAGAGCATAGACTGTGAGAAGGAGAGGGGGGCACACATTGGGGGGGGGGCGTCACCAGGAGGCACAGGAAACAGCCTGGACTTCAACAGGGGTGGGTGGCATCTCTGCCCTCAAATGCGGAGACTGAAGTCAAAGCAGGAGAAAGCAGAACCAGCCAGGTTTGAATTATGTTCAGGCGTTTTCATTATGTGTAGCTTGTGGACTGCAGCCTCCTATATGGACTGAAGTTCAACATCAAGAAAACAAAGATTCTCACCACTAAGCCAATAGGCAGCATCAGTATGGATGGTGAAGAGATTGAGATAGTTAACAGTTTTAGTTTACTTGGCTCCGTGGTCAACACACTTGGTAACAGCAGCCAGGAAATCAAGAGATGAATTGCATTGGAAAGTCAGCTGTGAGGGACCTCTCAAGAGTACTGAAGAGCAACGATGTCAGGCTGGAGACTAAGCTGTGCCTGATCAGGGCTATAGTCTTTGCAATTACATGCTATGCATCAGAGTTGGACAGTGACTAGGGATGATAGAAAGATAATTGATGCCTTTGAGCTGTGGTGCTGGAGAAG
>NW_006399877.1:2611130-2616723 GCF_000299155.1 Elephantulus edwardii
TGTGTGTCAGGGCTATATCCTCTCTCCAATTCAATCTGTATGCTGAGCAAACCATTCCAGGAACTGGACTCTTATGAGGAAGAATGTGGTAGCAGGATCAGATACCTCAACAACCTGCGTTCTGCAGATGACACAACCTTGCTTGCTGAAAGGACTTGAAGCGTTTGCTGCAGAAGCTCTGACACTGTGGCTTTCAATATGGATTGTAAAAGTCAAGAAAACTCATTTTCACCCCTGGTCCAACAGGTAGCATCATGAGAGAGGGAGAAAATACTGAAACTGACAATGACTTCATCTTACTTGGATCCACAATCAAAACATTCAGTACCAGCAGTCAGATCAGGAGACGTATTGTCCTTGGGATGTCTGCAGTCAGGGACCGCTCCAATTTTCTGAGAAGCAACGATGTGAATTTGAGGACTAAGGTGTGCCATATTTGGGCTGTAGTCTTTTCAATAACTTGCTATCAATCACTGCTGAGACAATGCATAATGACAAAAAAGGAAGAACAGCCTCTGAACTATGGTGCTAGAGATGAGTAGTGAACATCCCATGGACTGCCAAATAAACAAGGGTCTTGTCCTGGAGAAGGTGCAGCCAGAGTTGCTCTCTCCAAAGAGAGAGCAAAGCTTCATCTCACAGCCATGTTGCTAGGAGAGGCGATTCTTTTGAGAGTGATGTCATGCTTAGAAAGGTGGAGAGACAGAGAAAGAGAAGACCTTCAACCATGTGGACTGACACAGTGACTCCAGCAATGGCCTCAAGTGTGTCAGAGACTGTGAGGATGGCACAGGACAGACAGGACTAAGATCTATTAGAGGGTCTCTGTGAGTCTTACTCAACTCAACGGCCCCCAAAACAAATATATACCATTGAGGCCACATCCCTGAGGAGAGGACCCTTAGTCAGATAAAGCTAATCCAGTCACAAATCCTGCCTCAAAGTGCTAGCGGTTCCCACTGACAGCACGCAGGAGTTTAAGTGACCTGAGGCTCATGACACCCAGTATCCACCATGACAGGGTTTATGAACACTATTGCGCAGACATCACTGTCCCCTCAGGGTCCACACTCAGGGGAGACCCACTCTGTGACCCCCCTTAGCTCATCTGGATCTCTGTCTACAGGAAACAGCTGCACTAACAGCCCCCGGCCCCACTCACACACGTACTCACACTTGGGGAGGTGGCGGCCGTGCTGGCCCATCTCCTGCAGGTCTGTGGACCATCTTTCTCAGCCTTTCCCAGCATCCACAGGTGCCTGTGGTCCTTGTCCATCCCCCTCCTGTTCTGTTCTTCCATCCAGCGACACCGGGGCTGTTGCTCCTCACGGTGCCGTCTCCCTGCTGGCCTCTTCCTCCTCCTCTTCTGCTGTGAAGGACTCAAGTGCTTAGATCAGGCCCACCTGGGCAGCTCACACTCATCTTCCCGTCTCCAGGCAGCCAGGAGCGCACCTGCACCCTGAGACCCACCACCTGTGTGTGCTGGATCTCCAGTAATCCAGGCAGGTGGGGGCGGATGTGCTCATCTGCTGGTCTCTGGAGAGCAGGTTCCCTTTTGCGTTTACTCCTCAGACTCTGCTTCTGGATATGGTGCGCATCCGTCTCTCTCCCAGCCTCTTAGTGCCTTCCTATTGGAACCAAACCGCTTCAAATTTTCATTCGTTACCAGGATGCTTTTTTTTATATTGCTGTGGGTCAAACCAACTATTACTAATCTCCCAGCAGGTTTTTGGAGGCCATGTACCACACAGGAAGAGACTGCCTTTCTCCTGTAGAGCAGCTGGTGGATTGGAACCACCTGCCTTTGTGTCAGTTGAACTTCTTACCGTTAGGTGACCAGCACTTCCAACATGAACATAGTGCTTAATCATCTGAAGCTAATGGTTTCACAAGGTGTTCACTATGCTTTTAATGTGGTAAAAAGTAATGTGAATGAAAGATCAGTTTCTTTTTATATTTGTCATGCAGTTAACCACACTTGCTTTTTAGAACCTCTCTGTGATGTGGTGAATTTATTTTTTTTATTTTATTCTTTAAAATGACTTTTCTAGGCTGCTACCTTTGACTTTTGTGAAATGGCTTGGCAGAGCCATGCAAGTAATGTGTGGTATATCCATGAGACTACTGGCCCATTTTGCAATTCCACCAAGTTTAAGTGGAGTGGGTTCGGCAGTAGAAATGTGAACATCATTACTAGCAAGCAAGCAGCACCGGAGAATGAAGTGCGTATGCTTCATAGCCAGAGATTCCTGTGCCTTTCAGACCAGGACCTAAAAGAGAACAAGATTAGCAGTTGTAGCAGAGAACAAGAACCCGACGTGAGACAGAGCTGGTGTGGGACTGTTGCCAGGGAAAGCCGGTGTCAGCTGCTTTTTCCCAAGTTTCCTCTGGGGCTCAAGAGGGAGGCACCAAAACTGGAAAGACTAAGAGAACACAAATGAATCTTGGCTGAAAGCAAAGAATATAAAAAAGACATTTACTTGTGTTTATGCAAAGGCATTTAACTGGAGTATAATAAATTGTGCCTAACATTGAGAAGAATGGGAATCCCAGAACCCTTTTTATGCTCATGTGAAACATATTCATAGACCAAGAAATAGTTATTTGAAGAGAACATTGCATGACTTACAATCAGGAAAAGTATGTGTCAGTGTTGAAATCTTGCTCCACACCTGTTCAGTCTGTATGCCGGGAAAATAATTGAAGAATCTGGACAATATAAAGATGAATGTGGCATCAGGATTGGAGGTAGACTCATCAACAACCTGCATTATGCTGATACCATAACCTTGCTTGCTGAAAGTGAAGAAGACTTGAAACACTTGTTGCTGTGGGACCCACCTGCCAGGAGCAAGCAGGACAGCAGAAATTGGAATGAGCTTCCTTAAGCCCTGTTGGACTCAAGAGTCTCACTTGACCCAGAGTCCCACCAGACCCAGAGCCCTACTGGACAAGAGCTGCTGAATGAGCCACTAGGCAAGAGCTGCTGGGTGAGAGCCACTGAGAGAGAGCTGCTAGGCAAAAGCCAGACAGCTGGAATCTGAGTGAGGTCCCCACACGAGCCCACCCTTACAGATGGAATCTGAGTGAGGTCCTTGAACATGTGTGCCTGGCCTGCACCCATTCCTCCCCATATCCCTGCCTCCACATCCAGTCAACTAACTTGCCTTTACTCCAGAGCACCTTGCTCTGACTTAGCTGCAACAAGAGATTGCTCTCACAGGCCCTGAACGGAACCTTTCCTTGGGTCAGAAGTTCAGAGAGAAACACAGGCAGGTAGCAGCCCCACCCTCTTCTAGAGCAGTCACTTCAGATCAAGAACCCATCATTGCCTCAGGCATGAAAAACTCTACCACAGCAATGTCATGTAAGAAGCAGGCTAACTCATACCCTATACAAGTGCAAAGTAAATTGTCACCTCCAAAAAAGTGACACTTTATCAATGGATTTCCTGAAGCCAGAAAGGCTGATGGAAATTTCTGACACAGAATTTGAAAGAACAATGACTGAATATTTTCAATGGGTGAAAGACAAACCTGAAGAACTGCAAGCAAAAACCAGGAGGAGCTTAACAAACAATCCAAAACAATACAGATAAAACAAACGAGGCATTAGAGGCTCTGGAAAAACAAGAAACCATGATCCAAAACATGAGGTCCAATGTTTCAGATGCTGTTAACATGATGGAGGGACACATGAACAGAGTTGAAGAGATGTAGCACAGAACCAGTGAAATAGAAGATAGAACTGTCACCACTGATATGACAGAGCAAAAAGCAGAATCAAACAAGGAGAAAACCTAAGAGTAATGTGGGACACCATCAAGAGAAATAATATGCACATCATTGGAATCCCAGAACAGGAAGAAGCGAGTAAAGACACTGAAAAAGTTGTGGAAGAATTACTGGAAGAAAACTTCCCAGGCATAATGAAGAATGAGAGGATATATATCCAAGAAGCTGAATGGACACCATATAGAATAGATAAAAAAAAACAAACCCAAAACCACCAAGGCATATCATAGTCAAATTTGCCATAATCAAAGATAAGGAGAGAATTCTGAAAGCAGAGAGGGAGAAACAAAGAGTAACCTATAAGGGAGAGCAGATAAGAGTAAGTCCTGATTTCTCAGAAGAAACTATGTGAGCAAGAAGACAGTGAAATGACATATATCGAACATTCAAAGAATACAACTGCCAGCCAAGGATACTGTTGTTGTTATGTGCCGTCGAGTCATTTGCGACTCCTAGCGACCCTATGTACAACAGCCCTAAACCGTGCTCTATCCTGAGCCAGTCGCACTGCCTCTGACACACCCATCCCAATTACCCCAGTCCCTGAATCAATCCACCTCATAGAGGGTCTTCCCCTCCTGTGCTGTCTCTCTACTCTACCCAGCATGATGTCCCTCTCCAAGGACCTGTCCCTCCTTACAACTTGCCGAAAGTATGTCAGATGAAGCCCCAGAATCCTTGCCTCCAAGGAGCAGCCTGGTTTAACCCTCTCCAGGATGAATCTGTTTGTTTTCTTGGCAGTCCATGGTACATTCAATACTCTTCTCCAGCACCACAGCTCAAAGGCATCAATTCTCCTTCTATCCTTCCTAGTCATTGTCCAACTCTCTGATGCATAACAAGTGATTGCAAAGACCATAGCCTGTGTCAGACTCACGTTAGTCTCCAGAGAGACACCATTGCTCTTCAGTACTTTGGAGAGGTCCCTAACAGCAGACTTTCCCATCACAATATGGTTTGTTTTTTTTTTATTTCCTGGCTACTGGTGCCACAAGTGTTGACTGTGGAGCCAAGCAGACTAAAGTTGTTAACAATCTCAATCTCTTCACCATCCATCCTGATGCTGTCAGTTGGTCCAGTGGTGAGAATCTTTGTCTTCTTTACATTAGCACGATCAAGTGTTCTGGGATTCCCATTCTTCTCAGAGTCAGCCACAGTTTGTTATGATCCACACAGTCAAACGCCTTTGCATAATCAATGAAACACAGGCAAAATTGTCCATCAAATATTAAGAAGATATCAATATATTCTCAGAAAAACAAACTAAAGGAGTTCATAAAAACAAGACCAGCACTGCAGGAAACACTGAGGGATGTCCTTCTTACAGAGATGCCATAGAATGCAGGATGAACCAAATTAACTAACACCACCACCAAAAAGAACTCAACAAAATGATAGCAATATAATCTTGCCTCTCAATAATCACATGTAATGTGAACGGTTTAAATGCACTACTGAAGAGAAAAGAGTAGTAGATTAGATAAAAATACAAAAATCCATCAATATGCTGTCTACTAGAGACACACCTGAAAAAAATGAAGATAAAGAAAGACTTAAAATAAAAGGGTGAGAAAAAATATACCAAGCAAATGGCAACCAGAAAAAAGCAGGAGTAGCGATATTAATCTCTAGTAAAATAAATATCAATGCAAAAGCCATCACAAAGGACAAGGAAGGTCACTATGTAATGCTTAAAGGATCAATAGAACAAAAGGACATAACAATAATAAATAAATACCTATGCACCAGATGAAAGACCTTCAAAATATATAAAGCAAACATTAATAAAACTGAAAAAG
>NW_006399877.1:2618999-2621136 GCF_000299155.1 Elephantulus edwardii
AAAGACACTACCAAAATAGAAAACTATAGGCCAGTATCTCTCCTGAACATAAATGCAAAAGTCCCGAGTAAAATCCTGGCCAGAAGAATCCAACAATACATAAAAAAAAGAATTCACCATGACCAAGTGGGATTCGTAACAGTAATGCAAGGATGGTTCAACATAAGAAAAACAATCAATGTAATTCATCACATTAACAAAGCAAAGAACAAGATCCATATGATCATATCAATTGATTCAGAAAAGGCCTTTGACAAAATCCAGCACCCTTTCCTGATTAAAACACTCAACAAAATTGGATTAGAGGAGAATTTCTTCAACATAGTAAAAATTATATATGCAAAGTTGACAGCCAACATTGTTCTCAACGGAGAGAGAATAAAAGCGTTCCCTTTACAGTAACTAGGAGAAGATGCTCCCTATTACCTCTCCTATTCAATCTTGTATTTGAAGTCTTAGCGATACCAGTAAGACAAGAGAGGGAAATAAGAGGTATCCAAATTGGCAAAGAGGAGGTAAAATTATTTCTCTATGCAGATGATATGATAGTATACTTAGTATACCTAAAGACTCAGCAAGAAAACTATTGGACACAGTATACTAACTCAGCAAAGTGGCAGAATACAAGATCAACATACAAAAATCAATTGGATTTCTCTACAGTGACAAGGAGATTACAGAACTGGAGCTGAGAAAAAGAATGCCCTTTACAATAGCTAATCACAAGATTAAATACTTGGGAGCAAATCTAACCAGAAGCACAAAGGATCTACTCAAAGAAAATTACAAAACAGTACTACAAGAAACAAAAATAGACCTGGAGAAATGAAAGAATATACCTTGATCATGGATAGGAAGACTCAGTATTATGAAAATGACAATATTACCAAAGGCAATTTACACATTCAATGCCATCCCAATACATACACCAATTTCATTCTTCAATGAGATGGGAAAGGCAATCTCCAATTTCATTTGGAATGGAAAGAGGCCCCAAATAAGCAAAGCACTCCTTACAAAGAGAAACAAGGTAGGAGGCATATCACTCCCTGATTTCAAATCCTACTACACTGCCATAGTGGTCAAGACAGCATGGTACTGGTACAATGACAGACACATAGATTGATGGAATAGACTTGAGAACCCATAAATCATCTATCTGCCTATGGTCAACCAATTTTTTTACAAGGATATGAAATCAATTAAGTGGGGAAACAACAGCCTTTTTAACAATGGTGTTGGCAAATTTAGAAAACTATCTGCAGAAAACTCAAGCAAGATCCACACCTCACTCCATATACAAAAACCACCTCAAGGTGGATCAAGGATCTAGGACTAAAACCAAGGACTATAAACTTCATTAGAGAAAATCTCAGAAGAACTCCCTAAGTCCTAATTCACAATATAAACAGTCTTCCAAGCATCCTGAAGAACCTACAACCAAGAGAAGATAAGTAGATGAGTGGGATCTTCTAAGAATCAAATCCCTATGCACATCAGAAAACTTCTCTAAAAGGATAAAAAAGGAAGTCACAGACTGGGGAAAAATATTTGGCAATGGCATGTCAGACAATGAACTTATATCTAGAATTTATAAAATACTCAAGCACCACAATAAGATAAAGGTAAACAACTCAATTGAAAAATGGGCCCAGGAATGAACAGACACTACACTAAAGAAGACATTCAGATGTTGAACAAATGCATGAAAAAATGTTCAAAATGCCTAGCTCTAAGAGAGATCCAAATCAAAACAACTATGAGATGTCGTCTCACACTAGTAAGAACAGCAAAATTTAACAGAACAGCAAACATCAAATGCTGGTGAGGTTGTGGAGAAACTGGAACCCTTATTCACTGTTGGTGGGAGTGTTAAATGGTTCAACCACTATGGAAGACAATATGTGGCACTTTCTCAAAAAGTTGGAACTAGAAATACCATTTGACAAAGCAATTACACTACGGGAATATTTGTTGTTGTTGTTATGTGCCGTCGAGTCGCTTGCAACTCATAGCGACCCTATGTACAACAGCCCTAAATTCTGCTCTGTCCTGTGCCAATCGCACTGCCTCTGACACACCCATCCCGATAACCCCAGTCACTGAATCAATCCACCTCATAGAGGGCCTTCCTCTC
>NW_006399877.1:2621937-2629261 GCF_000299155.1 Elephantulus edwardii
GAAATCCAAAGTCTCTGTAAACTTTCATTAAAATAAATTAAATTTAAAAACAATACAGAGATTAAGATGTGAGCCATTAAGTTGCTGGCTTACATGGTTTCCTAAAGATATTAGTATAATTTAAGGGGAAAGCTAGTTCTTCAAAGGTGAAGGTAAATGTCTAGAAAAGCCAGGGTAGGATACAGAGTTAAGGGTTTATTGTTTACAATAGCTTTGGCTTTCCTAGTCATTAGACTTGACTTGGCCAAGGGGAAGGAATACACAGAGTGTGTCTATCCACAAGAGGGTTGGCTACTAACACCAGTTCATGAGGGGACTGGCTAGTCTTGCCATTAAATTGAGTTGATCCAGTAGCAGAATCTGAGTTTCTCATTACAAGCAAAGAAGGAGCAAGAGAATACAGTTCATCCTTCAGGGTCAGATATTGTTGCACCAGCCAAACCAGCGCTCACAGGAGCAGGAGTTCCTGCAGCCAGCAGCAGAGAGCCAAAGACTTGATATGAGACAGAATTGACCTTGGGTCTGTCTCTATGCCCAAGAGCTGGAGATAAGATCCTCTTGTCCAAGTTTGTTGAAGAACTTGTGGGGGACAGAACCATAATTGGCAGGACTGAGTTTGCCAGTTTGGAGAAGAGCTACCTGGCCAACTGACTGGAAAAGATCCATCTTTGTTCCATTCTTGATGCAACAGAATGTGGAAATTATTGAACTACATCATTAATATCACGTGCATGCACAATACTGTTGAAGATCTTTCAGAAATGACCAGAAGAGCACACAGATAGAGAAGTGCCAGCAGTTCGAGCGAAATTTAGAAGAGGTTATAACACTAGGGATATCAGTGCTGTTCATGGATGACAGCAAGGAATACCAGAAGAATGTCTGTGCTTTATTGATTTTGCAAGGTTGTTCGACTCTGTGGATCATAACAATTTATGGCTAACATTGAGAAGAGTACATACTTGTGGTCATGTTAAATCTACACCTAGACCAAGAAGCTGTTACACCAACAGAGCAAAGGAACACCACAAGGTTTTACTTAGTATGTTATCCTTTCCCAAGACCTATTCAATCTATATATTAAGCAAATTATTCAAGAAACTACATTTTATGAGGAAAAATGTGGCATCAGAATTGGAGGAATACTTATCAGTAAACTTTGTTATGCAGATGACTTAAGCTTGTTTGCTAAAAGTAAGGAAAACTTGAAGCACTTGCTACAGATCAGACTGGACCCTTCAATATAGATTTTTATCAACATCAAGGAAACAAAAATTGTTACCACTAGACCAATAGCCAACATCATGATACACAGAAAAAGATTGAAACTGTCAGTGACTTCATCTTACTTGGATCCACAATCAATACAGATGGTACCAGCGGTCAGGAGATAAGGAGATGGATAATTGCACTGGGAAAAGATGCAGCCAAGGACCTCTCCAAATACTGAGTAACAATAATGTCAATTTGAGGACTAAGGTGCACCTGATTCAGACTATGATATTTTCAAGTTCTTAGTATACTTCTGAGAGCTGAGCAATGAATAAGGACGACAAAAGAAAAATTGATCCCTTTGAACTACGGTGTTGAAGAAGAATATTGCCATATCCCACAGACTGGCAAAAGAATTTATATATCTATACATACACACACACACACACACACACACACACACACACACTCATACACACACACATACACACACGTATGTTTTTGAGAAAGTACAGAGTGATTCTGGAGGCAAGGATGGCAAAGCTTCATCTCACATACTTGGGCATGATGCTAGGAGAGGCTATTCCTTTGAGAAGGGCATCATGCTTGGAAAGGTGAAGGGATGGTGAAGGAGAGGAAGACTTCAGCCATGTGGGTGAACACAGTGACTGAAGCAATGGGCTCAAATGTGTTCGAGATTGTGAAGTGGGCACAAGGTGGGACATAGTTCTGACCTGTTGGTCACAGGGTCACTGTGAGTTATAATTGAATAAACAATACCCAACAAGACGCAGCAGAAGAACCTAGCCATGAGGATGAAGGCTGAGGTGCCTGTGTGCACATTTCCTAAGCTGTCCTCACTGAATTATTGTATTCGGCTAATAACCTGAATTAGAGTCTTTTGACTTCCTCAATACAGTTTGATGTATTTTGTGAGCTATTTGCACGGACTTTGGAGCCAGAAAAGCGGTAAAAACAGCATCTGGGTGAATATAACGAGATGAGCTTTAGGATCATGTCTGACCTCAAGGAAATTATTTTGTGCTGTTGATGGGCAATGTTCCCCGCTGTGAAGTTTGTAAAGGTCAGATACGGCAACCTTCAAGCTGCTGGAGCTCTTTTATACCAACTAAAAGGAAGAGATCCATATTCCTTACCATTAAAAAATAATAGAATGTGGAAATTTTTTAATAACATCATTAATATCATATGCAAGTAAAATATTACAAGATTTTTCAAAAAGAAGTGCAACAAAACATTGCAGGGAAATTACGAGTAATTCAAGCTAGATTCAGAACACGCCATGGCCTAAAGGCTATCAGGGATCTTGGCTGAAAGTAGAGAATATAAAAAGGATACTTATTCACAGTTTATTGATTATGAAAGGCATTTAAATGTTTAGGTCATGACGAATTATGGCTAATTTTGTGAAGAATGGGAATCCCAGAACACCTAACTGTGCTCATGCAAAACCTATGAAACCAAGAAACTTATCTGAACAGAGGAGGGGACATTGCATGGTTTGAAATCAGGATAAATACGTGTTAGAGTTATAGTCTTTCTCAACACCTAGACAATCTGCATGTTGAGCAAATCATCCAAGAAGTTGGACTATATGAAAAGAATAAGGTATCATGATTTAAGGAAGATTCATTTAATAGCCTTCATAATGCAGATGATGAAAATTTCCTTGCAGAAAGTAAAGAAGACTTAAAATACCTGCTGCAGAAGATAAAATACTCCAGCTTTCAGTATGGAATCTGTCTCAACATCAAGAAAACAAGAATCCTCACCACTGGACACATAGGCAACAGCATGACAGATGGA
The DNA here is from genome assembly GCF_000299155.1 of Elephantulus edwardii. NCBI lineage: Eukaryota > Metazoa > Chordata > Mammalia > Macroscelidea > Macroscelididae > Elephantulus > Elephantulus edwardii. Next base: position 2,624,977 of record NW_006399877.1, read on the forward strand.
GAAAAGACTGAAGTTACCAATGAATTAATTTGACTTGGATCCACAATTAACACTCACTGTTCTAGCAATCAAGAAATTAAAAAAATGCATTGCTCTGGGGAGAGGGGGGAATCTAATATCAAGGACTTCTCCAATGTGATAAAGAATAATTAAGTCACATAAAAACTAATATGCATCTTAACCAAATCTTGGCCTTTTCAATTGCCTTCTATGCATTTAAAAATTGAGAAGTGAAAAATAAAATAGATTGTATATGATTCATTGTATGAGACACGATGTAAATGAAAAGATTTTATAAAACAAAAAACACAAGGAACATTCACGAAATGTAAAAATGCTTGTGCCAAGGGTGTTGACTGTAGATCCCACTAAGTTGAAGTTGTTGACTACTTAAAATTCTTCTCCATCTGTCATGATGTTGCTTATTGGCCTAGTGGTGAGGATTCTGGTCTTCTTGATGTGAGATGTAATAAATACTAAAGGCTGTAGTCTTTTATCTTCTGTAACAAGTGTTTCAAGTCCTCTTGATGCTACATTTTTCTTCATAGAGTCCAGCTTTTTCAATGATTTGTTCAGCATACACATTGAATAGGTATAGTGAAAGACATATAGCCCTTTCTTGCTTCTAAACCATGTAGTATTCTCTTGCTCTGTCAGCCAGCCAACAGTTTCTTAGTCTAGGTCTACATTTCCTATGAGCACAATTAAGTAGCCTAAGCTTCCCATTCTTCTCAGCATTAGCTACACTTTGTTACAGTCCACACAGTCAAATATCTTTGCATAGCAAATAAAACACAAATGGACATTCTTCTGGTATTTTCTGCCTTCTGCTAAGATCCATTTGACCTCAGCAGTGATAACTCTAATGCCATGGCCTCTGCGAAACCCAGCTGAAACTTCTGGCAGTCCCTGGCAATGTACTGTTCCAGTCATTTTTTGATTGATCTTCAGCAATATTTTCCTTGCATGTAATAGTAATGAAATTGTTCTATAACATCCACATTCTGTTGAATCATCTTTCTTAGGAATGGGAACAAATATGTCTTCCAATCAGCCAAGTAGCTATCTTCCAAATTTCTTGGCACAGACTGATGAGTATGTCCAGAGCTGCATCTGTTAGTTGAAATACTTCAACTGGCATCTCGTTGATTCCTGGAGCCGTATTTTTTGCTAATGCCTTCAGTGCAGTTTGAACTTCTTCATTACCATTGGCCCTTGATCATATGCTAAATTTAAAAATTAATTCAAATGAAAAAATTGAAAATTCGAACTTAAAATTCAACTCAAGGTTCCAGTGAAATGAAAAAAAAAAAATCTCAAGTGTTTGAGGCAGTGAGCAATAATGACTGTAGGTCAGACGAGTTGTGGGATACCATTCAGGTTGTCATCTAGGAGAAAGGGAAGGCCATCATATAGGGAGAGAATGAAGAAAAGACCACAATGGATATTAGAAGACACTCCAAAAATAGCACTAGAGCATTGAGCATCCAAAACAAAGGTAAGAGATGCAGAAGTGAAAGAGATGAACAAAATTTCAAAGAGCAGGTCAGAAGACAAAGCAAAGTATTTTAACAGAATGTGCCAAGAACTGGAGTTAGAGAATAAAAAGAGAAGACACTTGTTTGGCATTTCTCAAGCTGACAGAACTGAAAAACAAATTCAAGTCTTGGGTTGCAATACTAAGAGATGCGATGGACAGAATCTTGAACGATGTAGGAAAGATCAAAAGAAAACAGAGGGAACACACAGAGTCACTGTACCAGACAGAATCGGTTGACACTGAAGTAGCATATGATCAAAAGTCCATGGTAATGAAGCATAACACTTTACTTTTTCTCTTCAAAAAATTGCTTTCCCATTTATGAAATAATTTGTTGCAAAAGAAATTGGTTTTGCATCCACTCAGTCATACTAAACACAAACTTGCTGAGGAAAGGAAAGAGAAGCCAGAAAAGCAAGGTGCTATCTCACAGAAGGGTGCTCCCAGTGTGGTCCTGGAACAGATGGACAAACAGACTGGAGGACAGACCTGAGGATCCATCTACATCCAAACAGTTGGTTTTTGCAAAGTTCAAGTGTGCAAAAGACAGCCTCTTTAATGGTGTGGCCAAATGGATTTGCTGAACATTCAAATAAGACCCATGTTCCATGTCATCTAAAATGTAAAATTACAGAGATATCACATCAAAACTAAGGTCACACTAAGGAGCCCTAATGTCTGGCATGTCGCTATGTGTCATCGAGTTGCCTTCAACTCATAGCGACCCTGTGTACAACAGCCCTAAACCCTCTCGGTCCTGTGTCAATCTCACTGTCTCTGACACACCTATACCCATTACCCCAGTTACTGACTCAATCCATCTCATCAAGGGTCTTCCTCTCCTGCGCTGTCCCTCCACACTCCTGAACATGATGTCCCTCTCCAAGGACTGGTCCTGCCTTGCAACATGTCCAAAGTATCAGAATCCTAGCCTCCAAGGAGTAGCCTGGTTTAACCCTCTCCAGGCCAAACCTGTGCATTTTTCTTACAGTCCATGGTATATTCAATACTCTTCTCCAACACCACAGCTGAAAAACATCAATCCTCCTTCTATCCTCCCTAGTCATTGTCTAGCTCTCTGATGCATAGCAAGTGATTGCAATGACCGTGGCCTGTATCAGGTGCACCTTAGTCTCCAGAGTGACACCACTGCACCTCAGTACTTTGGAGAGGTCCCTAACAGCAGGCTTTCCCATCTCAATACGTCTACTAATTTCCTGGGTGCTGGAAATAAAAATGTACAACTATTAGAGAATAAACTAGATAGTCAGGATGTCTTAAAAAATTAAATCCTTATATGGGTAAAAAGAGAGCAAACAGAGTCAGAAAAATATATGGTGATGACATGTCTGACAAAGGCCTCATCTCTGATTTACAGAAAACTCCACAACCTCAATTAGAAAAAGACAAACAATCTAATTGCCAAGTGGGCAGACACAGACAGACATTCACCCACTGACAATAGACAGGGACACTGAGATGGCCAGCAGACACATGAAGAAATGCACAGGGTCATTAGCTACTGAAGTGCCTGGCAGTCAGGCGTGACACACTGCAACTCTGAACAACCTGGCTGACCCGTGGCCTATTCTGTGCGGTCTCACCCTCTAGTCACTGTGGTCATCCACCTCACTGAGGAGGTTCCTATTTCCACCTGACCTCCCACTTTTCCGACCATAATGTATTTTTTTTTCTAAGGAATGTCCCCTCTTTTGATAACATGAAGGCGCCTCGCCTGCCTCTATGGAGCAATCGGGCTGAACGTTCTCCTAGACATACCTGTTCTTTTGGCAGTCCGTGGAATATTCTGCACTCTTCTCTGCCAACTCAAAGGCACCTATCTCCCCCCATCATCTTTATTCATTGTCCCGCTCTCAGATGCATAGCAAATGGCTGAAAAGAACCTGGCTGGAATCAGGTGCACATATTAGAAAGATGGAAATAAAACGACACTGTCTCCTGTCCAGCAAGAAAAGCACTGTTCAAAAGACTCAAAACAACGAATAGCGGCCAGAGAGCTCCAACTTCTCATCCCCTTCCGGTGGAATGGACAACAGCGCAACACTGTTTGGAAAGCAGTCCCGCACTCCCTTAGAAAGCTGTGCAGAGACCAGGAGCTGGGTGTGGACCACGCTCTGCGCCCACGTGCGGCCCGGCCTCTTCTCCGTCCCCTGCTCTGAGCTGTCCGCCGACAAGCCCACGTGGCAGGGTCACCCCCGGCTCTCACCCCTGTGCACCCGGGAACGCAGGTGGTCAAGATGGTCACCTGCTCGGACAGGGCGCACCCGGGGCGACCCGCCCTCCCGCAGGGCCACCCCGCTTTTCAGCAGACGCTACAGGTCCTCTGAGCCCAAGTCCCTCTAGGAAGCTCGGGGCCCTCAGACCCCGCCGGCCACGCCCCCCTAAAGGCCCAGGCCCCCTTGTCCTGCCTCGGTGTGCGATCCCGGGACAGTGTGGGGACACGAGGGGTGGAGACGGCCCAGGAGGGAGGGGCTAACTCAGAGCCTGGCCGCACACGGTGCTGGTCCGAGGCCGACAGTCCAGAAGGGCTGGCCTTGCACCCCAGTCCTGACCAGGCCATGCTGGGGGAGAGAGAACACAGCGTCGGGGTGCTGGGGGCGGACCCCCATCAGCCACCTAGAAGGGCTGGGGGCGGCGAGGGAGCATGGTGGGGGCGGGGGCTGCAGGGACCTGCGACCAGGGTAACTCGGAGCACACTGGAGGGGTTCTGGGGGTCCCCCCTGG
>NW_006399877.1:2630006-2631855 GCF_000299155.1 Elephantulus edwardii
CAGAGGTGTCCCGCCACCTCCCAGCTTAGGGTCTCAAGGTGAAAGCGTGAGCGAGGGCCCAGGATCCTGCAGGTGTTCTGGGGTGCAGGCAGAGGGGACTGGGGGCTGCCTCCCAGGTGGGGAGAGGGCACGTGGGCTGGGGCGCCTGGTGTGGTCAGGGAGGAGCCCTCTATGCGCTCTGGGTCTGCGCCTTGGCTTTGGCCTCAAGCTTCCTGACCAGCCACAAGACAGAAACCACAGTGACCACGAATGGCACCACGAAGAAGGGGCAGGTGAGCATGCCGTGGGGGTAGTCGAAGGGGCAGTCTGTGAAGGGTTTTGGCTCCGAGTCTTTGGAGCGCTTCGCTTTGCTGAGCGTGCATTTGCACACGGGGCTGTTGCCCTCGTCTCTGGCGCACTCAGTGAGCTCCCCGTCGGTCCTGCAGAGGCGAGAAAGGCGGGAGTCCCAGCGGCAGGATGGCTCGAACCGGCTCCCACTAGAGATTCCCACAGGCCCTCCCCGGCCAGGAAACTTGGGACGCCTCGCCAGGACGTGGGCCTGCCTGGAGGTGAGGGCGCTGGGTCACAGTGCTGGGATGTGGTCCTGGGGCTGAGGGGGTGAGCCCCCTTCTACATGGCGACTCCCACCTGCCCTACTGGATACAGCTGAGATGTCCCCTGGATTTCCAAGCCTGGAATCTTTACAGAGGACAACTGTTTCTCCTGTCTCCCTCTGAGGGGATGGATGGTGTGTTCCAACAAATGGCCTCTGGTTAGGAGCTTCTTGCTTTAAGCACTGTGTCAGGAGGACTTGTTCAGAAAGCTCACTGTTACTGAGAACCCCAGGGATACATGTGCTTTTATTGTCACCCACCTGTCACCCCAGGGCAGCAGGGGCTGAGCTCTGCCCAAGTCTGGCACACACGGGGAGGGGGAACTGGCCCCCTCGGGCCAGCCATGCTGGGGGGCACACGTCCAGGGACACAGGACTCACTTGGTGCTCTTGAAGACGCTGCTGTACCAGATTGGTGGTGATATGAACTGCAGGTCATCCTGGGAGTCCATGAGACACGTCTCAGGGAGGTAAGTGCTGTACTTGCGGGTGGGGATGGCACTGGTCACCTTGAGCAGATGCACTGTGGGGACCAGGAAGTTGAGGCGGTCAGCCCACATGTAAATCTGGCCTCGCTGGCCACCCTCCCCAGGACATGCCCTTCACAAAGCCACTCAAATCCCATCTGTGGTTCTGTACCACACCACTTGTAGCTTCCCAGTGACCCTCGCACTAAAGGCCCTTGGGCTGGGCCTCACCCACCGAAGCCCAAGATTGTCATACCCATGGCCTCTTCCTGGAGGCCACACTCATACAAGTCCTTCGCCACAACAACCCCACCCACTGAGAGCGCCTCTCAATGACTCAGCTTTTTCTCCCCACTGCTCCACAGAAGATCAGCCAGGCTTCTGCAAGAATAGCTGAGACTATGGTGCAGTTACACCGTCTAACACAAGGGGCGCCATGAGTCCGAATCCACTGAATGGCCCTGGGCGTGGGTGTGGGGGCTCCTGTCCAGTCCCTGCACTGCCTGAGGGCGCCCCTCGGGTGCACGGGCACCGTGAATATTGTGCATCTCTAAGTAATATGTGGTCAGTCAGCGTGTACCCCAAAACAAAGATGGAAAGCTAAGGAGAGGCAGAGAAGCAGGAGTGATGGACACAGAAGAAACAGAATGGAAATCGTGAGGACATCGATGCGCTGGGAAAACATCCCCCGTCTCAGGGGGTCACCCCCACTAACCCGCATTCGATTCTGACTCATGGTGGCCGTCCAGGCATGGCTTTCTGAGGGTGTATCGTGTTTGCTTGTCCTTAG
>NW_006399877.1:2633155-2634757 GCF_000299155.1 Elephantulus edwardii
CATCCTCGTCCATCCACCTCTGGAGGCACACACTGGGGATCCGCGGAAAACCGAGCCGTCACCCGGGAGAGAGGCTCAGGACGGGACCCACGGAAACCTACCGGACCCGGGAGGGTCTCCCGTCCACGCCGAGGGGCAGACTCTCATGGGGATGGGCACCTGCTGGGTCCCCGGTTCTGGTCATTCCCTCTTGCCTCGTGCCCAACTTATCAAAATGTGAACCTTTCTCTCTCGAAAAACTAGCGCAGGACCTGAAGCGCGCGTCGTGATCACGTGAGGACACCATGAAAGGACACACTGGACCGAATGCACCGTCCACGCACACAGGGCCCCGACCTCGCCAGGACCTTGCCCTAAACATGGGAGCACGGAGCGCTGGGGGGCTGAGGGCAGAGTGCACGTTCCAGATCCGTGGATTCCATGGAGAACCACCATATTTTATCTGGAGAGAAGGGACTCGGGGTAACCTGTGGGTGCTGAGTTCACAGGTCCGACGCGAAGACACAAACTGGGGGCCACAGGGCTCCTCAGGGGCGAACCCCTAAAGGGTCACTGAGAACGGTCACCCTCATGGTTTGAAATGAGGCCCCCACCCGGGGGAGGCCTGGTGGCCGCTGGGCACGGTGGTCCCCTGGGCAGCTGCAGCTCCCACCCAGCACACAGCGCCAGGGTGCTGGCTGCACAGACTTAACCTGGATGTCCTCCCGCAGTGGCTGCACCGTGGCTGAGCCCTGGGATCCGCTGCCCCGGCATTAGCTGGGCGCACCCCCGGCCAGCAGCCACCGCGAGAGGGGAGGTAGTCAGTCAGGGCTGAGGAAAGACCAGTGAGACGTGGCCCTGCACCAGACACAACCTGCCTAAAACCCAGGGAATTCTGGAATCATAACCTGTGCTCTCCTGGGGGAGAGTTTTCTCTCCCCCTTCAGGTAGGGGTACACCTTCTTCACACAGTGAGACAGGCAGCCCGCAGCTCATCTCCAGGGCAAATGGGGGACCTTACTAGCCCAAATCCAGGAATTCCAGGGGGCCAGACTTGGTGGTAGAGGCCCCAGCAGGTCCCGGGAAAGAATCCCTATGGTGGTTCCCACAGCTTTCTCCTGATGACCCCCATGTTTGAACTTCATGACCATTAGGTTCAACAATGGCAGTCAGTGACCACTTTACTGCTCACATGTGACATGATCTAGAGAGGTCAGGGCCGAGCCAGCACCCAAAACCCAGATGAACACTGGGGAAGGGTATACAGTGTGCAGTGGACTGTCCTGGATGAACAGCCGGGGAGCCCCTCAGAAGCTAGGATGGGGAGACGTCCTCTCAAACACCACGGGCACACTGTGGGGGGCTAAGTCCTGGGGGAGGACAGCATGCTTGGAAAACACAGGGTCAGACAGGAAGATGCTCTGGAGATGAGTTGACCTGTGGTTGCAGCAGAGCATAGACTGTGAGAAGGAGAGGGGGGCACACATTGGGGGAGGCGTCACCAGGAGGCACAGGAAACAGCCTGGACTTCAACAGGGGTGGGTGGCATCTCTGCCCTCAAATGCAGAGACTGAAGTCAAAGCAGGAGAAAGCAGAACCAGCCAGGTTTGAATTATGTTCAGG